>NW_018735150.1:0-55498 GCF_002204515.2 Aedes aegypti | reverse complement strand
AGCAGGACGCCTGCCCGTGTCCAATGCTCCAGCTCGCACGTGAACGTTCTAATGGAGGGCTCAGGTTACAAAATCCTGCAATAAAATGTAAATCCTTGTTGCTCAACCGATATATGCAGGATATAGATTCACTTCCATTCTATAAATCTTTCACTCACCCAGACAACCAATTTCAGTTACCAGTGCCGGCTGATCTCCCGGATTTAAAATTGATTCGACAACAACTAAGGCTCCTTCCAAATCAAGTACAGCAAAATCCAAGCAATGAACAAATCTATCGTTATTTCGTGGAGCAAACAGATGCGCCGAGAGTAGAGCGTGCTAACCCAAACATCAACTGGAAACGCGCGTGGCTTGGCGCATCTTCCAGACATCTACCTAGCTCTTTGCGCAGTGATCTCTTCATGATTATGAATGAAAAGGTAGAGCATCGTCAGCTTTATTATCACATTAGACGCGTGGATGGCGAAACTGTACCCATTGTGGAGCAACAGTAGAAACACTGAAGCATAAATTTAGCGAATGTGCACGCGTTGTGTGAGCATGGACACTCTTACAGCACAAAATAGCAGCGACTCTCAACGGCTGGCGGCGTCTCAGTTTCAATGACTTACTTCGACCTGAACTACCAAACATGAACTTAAGAAAGAGAGTTGCAGTATTAGAATTATTTATACTTTACATCAACTATGTTAACATGTGTAACGATAGAATAGATGTAGCAGCACTGGAATTTCATTTGAATTGCGAAAGTTAAGACAATTATGTAAATTTTTTTTACCTATACATGATCAATAAAACTTTTTATGAATCTAAGCCAAGCCTCAAATTTCCAAGAACACAAAGATGAATAACCAGATATTCTATCAATCTTTGAACTTTATCGATGGTCTTTCGCTGGTGGTGACCAATCGATCAAATTTTCAGTGTGTCCGGTTGTCTTGCTCTTCTGATTGGTGCTTGTGAAAATTATTAGTTTGACTTTGGTGTATCTTACTAATTTGTCTTTGATCTTAATCTAAACTTGGAGTTGTCTTTAAAAATCCATGGATTATTCGGTCGAGTTTTTCATGGTAATTTTGTTATTTCCATATCGTGCCATAAGTTTTGCTTATGAAATTTGATTTAACAGATTGGAAGTTAATCAAAGTGGCATCATAATCATTCCATTTTTGCATCGACGCAAAAAGCAGCCTAACAAGATAATGCAATCGCAAATCGATATTCGACGAAGGAATCTACACCGTCAGAGATTGTTCAATAACTTAGTACGTGTTATTTTTAATAAACTAAATAGGTACACAAGAAAAATAAAAATGCAAACTAGAATAAGTTAGGATACCTCACAATGTTTTCAATTAGCTATTACTTGGATAGATATGGATAAATGATGAAAACCGTATCATGCTATGATAAAAGAACTAGTTGCGGCACTAAAAAAGCGGAAATACATTCATTTATTTAGTTAAAAATCTTAACAGATAACAAGAGCATGCAGCTCTTCCTTCTTGACCAGAGTTCACGTTTCATGTCCGTAGAGGACGATCGGTCTTATGAAGATTTTGTACATGGTACATTTGATGTGGAAGGGAATAACGTAGTTTCTTCTGCAGTCCGTAGAAGGTAAGACTTCAGAACTAACATTATTATCAGCCGTTCAAGGGGTACGAACTCTTCGATCACCTTGAACTATCCATATCTATTACCACACTGCTTCCTAAGCCAACCGAATCAATGGAGGAAGTAGAGTGGGCAGCAGTGCACTCTATCTTCATAGTTGAGGAATGAATGAGGTTTAGGAGGCTCCGGGTCATTTGGCCGAATGCCATTTGGCCGAATGCCATTTGGCCGAATGCCGTTTGGCCGAACGCCATTTGGCCGAAAGGGTCGTTTGACCGAATGCCATTTGGCTGAATGCCGTTTGGCCGAAATAGGGAATAATAGTGAATTACAGTTAGCATATTATTGATGTGAGCTTCGAAGCTGAATTTCAAAGAACTTATTCAGCTTCTTTTTAAAGAAGGTTAATCATCATTGATATACACATAATTGGCTTTTTGATGTCAGTTCAACAAACAGTCAGTGCTGAAAAAAGAACATCCTTAATGTAAGCAAATATTCGCTTCTCTGCTAGTGGTAATAGCTGCCAGCAGAAGCTTTTGCATTGTGTTTGTAGTCAGCTTTTGACAGTTATTAAACGGTTCAGTCCTGCTGCAGGACTTGATTGCTTCGATCCTTCAAATCGTATTAATTAAATTATTTCATAATTCTAGTAACCGCAAATTTTTGCTTCTTCTTTTCACAAAGAAGAAATTGTGAGCTTTTTTCACGTAATTTGTTCGCCGAGTCAATCGGTTTACTGCTACACGCATGTAATGGTGCAGAGCTCAGTTCAAACGTTGCAATCTTAATATTGGAGGAGAAACAGAAAGAACAGCCTATGATCAAAAAAAGGAAAAAAAAAACTCTTATGAAAATTTAAGCTGGTTATGCAGGAGACCTCTGCGGGTTGGGGAGTTGCCCAGGATGTGAAGGAGTTTACAGTGGGCTCTGATGAACCTTCATAAAAACCACAAAACACCGAATGCAACTCTGACAAAGCGACCTGTGTCGCTTAAAGTACCAAAATAACCATAGCCCAAATTTACAGGAGTGCCAACCAGCACAACAGGATTGATGCCAGTTAGATCCTGATTATGGCATACTGGCAGGGTTGCCACATTTAAATCTGTATATTTTAATTCAATAATCTGTATTTCTGTATCCTAGAACAAAATATCTGTATATTAAATCTGTATGCATCAAAATTGAGAAAGAAGTTAACATTATGTAAGAAATTCATTAAAATTCCAACCATTTGTAACTACCATTGAGGAATCGACACATCAAAGATAAAATTTTAAGGTTTTCAAAAATACAAATTTTCATTTTGCTCAAAAATCTGTATGAATCTATATAATTTTGGCCAAATTATGTATACAGAATCTGTATATCTGTATATTTCCACAAAATCTGTAATCTGTATATACAGATTCTTGGTCACAAAATATTCAAGAAAATCTGTAAAATACAGATAAATCTGTATATGTGGCAACCCTGCATACTGGTCGCGTTACAAACGGACAAGGCATGGAACTATGAGTAGGAGTGCTGGGACCAACGCCAGTACGGCCTCAATTAGTATACATAAGCGCAGCGCACAACTAAGAATAAGTAACGGTATATGTACTGGATAATATGCTTTGAGGCTAACAGCGGCGACTTCTACTCCTTTAGTAGGGTCAGGTGACACTGGCCTGAAACGGCGAGTGGGGTAATGGCGCAGGCTGCATCCGTCCTGTAAAACCATGGCAGGCCTTAGAGTACGTTCCAAATCCGTCGCCTGGTTGTTCCAACTAGTTTGTTAAGAGCAAAAGCAATATCAGCAAAGAGTTGAAAACAAGTCTCATGAAATTGCGACAATCAGTCCTAGCTGCAAAGTAGGACTACACACAACTTGGCAAAGTAGAAGGCAAAAGAGACACTAAGTAGTGTCAGACTGAAGTGTTTTCCTTCACAGGCAACGCGAATATATCTGATGATATTATTCGATACGCGTATACGTGGCGAAAAGACGTATGATTGCTAAGGGAAAAGTTATCTACGCGGCCGTTCTCCAGAGCGGAAAAGCTGGCACGAGCCAAGCTCCGCGATGTCCTGCAACGGTGGTGAGTTGGCCTAAGGCCAAGAAAGCCAAGAAAAAAGAGCCACGGGATAGCCCGAAACAGGCAGTGCAACCACATGAACCACAGGCGCAAGGCAACAGCAACCCGTGAATACGAGTCGGAATATAGAAAGAAAGGAGAAAACCGAAAACGGAGCCCAAGTCGAGTGCTAAACCGAAAACAGCGAAACATAGGAATTTAGGCGATGCCCTCGTTATCAAAACGGAGGAAGCAAAATATGCCGAGGTTCTGAAGGCGATGCGAAGCACGGAGACGGGATTGATGAAATGATCCTAGTCTTAAAGAAAGACGCCAAGCAAAAGGATGCAGTCTATAAGCAACTGGCACAAGAAGTACTTGGTGACGAGGTTGATGTAAGATCCCTTACTGCAGAAATGACTCTCCTGTGTAAAAATCTGGATAAATCACCGATGCAGCGGAGGTCTCGGCTGCTCTCGAAGAAAAGTGTGACATCGACGTAGCCAGTAAGGCCATCCACTTTAGAAAGGGCCCGCAGGGCACCCAGGTGGCAGCGATCAGACTGTCGGTTGCAGAGCCCAACAAAGCGAAGAATTTGGGCATACTCAAGGTAGGCTTTGAGCCAACCCTTTTCCAGTAAAGAAGCTAGGCAAAATACAGGACGCTTCGATGCTTACTGACTTTAAAATGGCTTGCTCAATTTTCACTACCTAATTAAAAATTTTCAATCTTGTCGCTCCCTTGCGACGCCTATGCACCTATTCGTTTCCATCATTTGCTTCTATAGACTCCCTTTAGCTTTGAGTCGCATGACCGCTATAGCCACAAAACAAAATAAAATTAAAACTCATAGCGATCATCAATCAATTCGCTATGGTATAATATCAGGCGTGCGGAAGGCAGCGCGATGTAACTTGACGCAAGTTCGAGGTTGGTAAACAGCGCGCTTCGACGGCGAAGTATTCAGTGGAGCCCTGAGGCGCGAACGGTGAAGAGCTAGTTGCTGTGATATCACGAGCGAGTGATGCTTCCATGCCGAGAAGAGCCCTTTTCAGAGAGAACGGGCCGCCGGTGTACTGGTGGTGCGTATCAATTGCGAGTCTTATAGCAATCTGCCTTCATGCTAGACGAAGAATGCAACGTGCACGCAGTCCCAGGAGAAAAACGCGGTGCAGCATTCAGAGAAGCATAGTTAGCTCTCAAAAAGGAAATCAGGAGTGGAAAACGGGCATGCTTTGATAGTCTATGCCAGAATGTCAACTCAAATCCGTGGGGTGACGCCTACAGAGTGGTAATGGCTAAAACAAAAGGTGCCGATGTGCTCTTCCCGCATCATCCCACAAGCCCATGCCCCCAGGGCCGTATGCGGCAGATTAAGAAGTGGCGAGAGTGACAACCTATAGTTGAGGAATGGATGAGGCTTAGGAAACTAGGACTGGTCCATCAAAATACTGAGGTGGTGGTGGTCAGCAGCCGCAAGTCCGTGCAATGGGCGCTTATCTCGCTAGGTGAATGCACCATAGAGTACAAGCGATCTCTTAGGTAACTTATTGTCTTACAGCTCTGCTGTAATTGCCAGCAAGCGCATGCTTCTGACAGGCGTGGCGCTTTCCACACTAAGGTATGGAGGACCAATCTGGTCAGAAGCGCTAAGAACAAACAGAGACTTAAAGCGATTAGAAAGCACGTATAGGATCATGTGTTTAAGAGTAGCAGCGCATATCGAACGGTTTTTAAAGAGGCCGTATGCATCATAGCTGGGATGACGCCCATCGGGCTCATCATCAAGGAAGATATTCAATGCTTCAACCAAAGAGGTGTCATAGGACGCAACGTGCGTAACAAGACAATGCTTAGAGATTGGCTGCAGGAATGAGATAATTCCACAAAGGTAGATGGACCCATCGGCTAATACCAAATGCGTCAGATTGGAATAAAAGAAACTATAAGAAAGTGAACTTTCGCTTGACGCAGTTTCTGTCAGGGCATCGTTGCTACAGGCAGTACCTGCGTAGGCTCGAGCACTCAGAATCTCCTGCGTGCCCCAATTGAGCTGGTTTGGAGAAAATAGCGGAGCATGTCGTGTTCAATTTCCCAGCGTATCATTGTTGTGAGAAATTGCATGCTCGCTACATACGGAGGGGACACATCTCTGTACAATATAATCCTGAGAATGTGTGTGGATGCCGAGTGTGTATTCCAGTAACTATGGCTGTCACTCAAATTATGCTTGAACTGCAGCGCATATGCCATGCCAAATATGACCAATAACCAGCTGCTAAGGATTAGTTTTGCCGAGGCTGGTCCCCTGTATCGTTGTTTACGTCGGCTTGGAGACGAAATTTGCCTAGGCTACTTCTGCTACATGCGTTAAGTGCTAAATGCACTGGCCCCTCCCCGAAGAAATACCCTAAGGTGGTTCCGGGCGAAAAGGGTCTGAGGCCAAGGGTAATATCTAAGCATTATGTACATCACTTGAGCAATTCATCGAGATTTGCTCACCTGAAATGCATAGTCGTCAGTGGTGCAGCATCCCAACACTTATTGAGTTGCCTTCTCAGGGGTCTGATTGGAGATTTCCCCCTCGTAAAAAATACCAACCTTATCGGGCTCTGCTCGGCCTATTAGCATGAACTTTGTCTTTAACATCATCAATTTCCAATCGATCTTTTGCCTTGTCATGTTACAGGCGAGTGTACAGCTCTGGAATCTGTTCAAATGTTTATATCAGCAATGAAGAAAACAAATTGACGGATCTGTTGGAAATTATTCGACGGCTGTTAAACCCAGCAACAACATGCCATCACTGTATCGTTGTTTCCGGTATAATTCAAGCAAACTGGAGTGTTCATCTGAATTTTTCTCACAATATTGTGTATCACAATATTACTATCCTTCGTCTCTCTTATCAACTGCTACAAAATTTACTGAATATATTGATTTTTTTTCCCTTTAGTTCGAACTTTTGTCCCACCTCATTCTTGGTTTTTTTTTGTTGGATGGAATTATTCCTCATCCTTCTGGTAAAAATGACAATAACCAATTGAAACATTGGGATACTGAAAAAGACGTTGCTTTTCTATTGCTTCTAGTAAGCAATTTGAAATGCTATCTTTTTTGCATAGAGAAGACCCACAGTCAAACTATCCAGACATCATTTCCTGATGAAAATTCTGTTGACTAGGACGAACGGATGTGATCTGATAAAAATCTCATTTAATCTTATCTACTACCCTCTCTGATCATTTCAATCAAACTACTATTCCAATGGAGACCAGCATCTTGCCACATATGAGCTTGTGTGGCAGCTACTTGCATGAATATGTTTGTTGTGTGCAAATAGGAACGTACAAACGTATGGTATGGCAATGGGGAAATGGTTTCGTTTTTAAAATTAATGAAAGAAAATGATAGATAAGCTGGAAGCCACAAAAAGCTGCACTTTTGCGTATCGTTTCGATTATCCTTCTACCCACATGCATTCGACAGTAAAAGGAATAAACATAAGTGCTTCCAGACTATCTTCCTATTTTAGTCAGGGTGTTATTTTTGCTATGCGTAGCATGAATGGGAACCTTTTTTATTTATTTTTTGTTATCACTGGGAATGGGTTCTGATGAAACAAATTTTTGATTCAAATCCATTAAGTCCGTTTGATTTCAGTGATCGTAATTTAAAGATAAAAGTCTTTTCTAACGTTTTTACCTATTCATTTCAACTGCAAAGGTAGGATTTGTAGTTTGAGTACGTTTAGTGAAACCGTATGTCGAACGCAATTTCTCAACCTTTATTCGCCCAAGCGGTAAAAACTCAATATGCTTCTATCTCAACCATTTTTGTTGGATTGCCTTTGTTTAAGCTCCTATGGAATTGCACAATAATCCAGTGTTACAAGAATCATTGATTTATTTTTTTATAAATTTTCATCGGTTCGGAATTATTTCGGTGGGTCAGATCAGTTAAAAATGACTCTGAGATATTGAAGGAGCAAAACTATTAAATACCCAATGGGCAATGGCATTGCCCATTGAGGAACGTTAAAAAATGACGTGCAACATTTGAGGGAGAGAATGGGGGATTTACGAAAGTTAGGTAGTGCATGCTTTAGGAAGAGTAAGGTGGGACAAAAGTTCGACCGTAGTGGAATAACCAATGTTTTTAATAAAACTATAATAGTTGAGAAAAAATGAATACCGCATGGTGCATCTACCTACTGGTTATGATTTTACCGAAAAAATCTATGTCGAAATATTGGGTCCATTGCAATATACTATAAAATAGCAGGTTTTCGCAAAACTAAGCTAAAAAATTAAATTTTGATGACTAATTTAGATAAAAATTGGAATTTTGATAACTTTTTACGTTTTTGGATGTTAATTTTAGGTCGTTTTTCCATGAGTTACCCAACTAACATTTAATGCAAATGTAAACATTCTCTAGGCCCTCTTTATACGGCTTTATGCTGAGTAAAGGCGCTGTACATACGAACGAAAGCTTCTATGCGATCCTTTTATCAACAAATCTGGCGAATCTACTCAGCTACTTTTAAGCTGTGTTGGCAGCTCTTATTCATACCGATCATTTCTCTATCTTGACAGTTATACGACAAGTAGCGTGTAACATCTTCGGAAGGCGCTTTCTCAACCATTTCGCAACTGTTGAATAATTATTATACAGCTTCGCTGTATTATCGATTAAATATTATTTTCAAGCTGTTTCACAGCTTCCGGAATTCATATCATAAGTATCTGAATTTAATGTTCCCAACGTTACCTGCCACCGCTTGGAATCGAACTCACGATCTCTGCATTCACAAGTCTCGACGCTGTCCTTGTTGCCACCACAGTCTATATTGAAAGGCAAAGAAAACACACCGTTTTGTTCTACATCGAAAACGGTTCACACAATATTTTATAATGATCGTAAAAGATGCCATAGCCGCGCTTACACCACTTCATCAGGCTGTAAAAGGGTGCGAAACGTCAAACGCAATGATTACATCCAACAAGCTGAGTAGATGCGCTACAAGTTGTTGTTTTACAGCTTACTGCTGTAACTCGTTATATAACTGACGACAAAGCGCTCCTTAAATATTTATTGAGCAGCATAACAAATCATATTGTATAGAAGCAGCCGGATTGATGATGGCGAGTTTTATTCCACATCATAAGGTTGCTATCTTTTACGGTGTTGAGTTACAGCTTAGAGAAAGCAGCAAAAGCGATAACTGACGAAATTTATTCAGCTAAGATTTGTAGCTGCAAAACGTTTGCGTTACAGCTGTATTAACACTAATCGTTCTATTTTTGACAGCTTTCATTTTTTGCTGCGTTCGCTGCTTCAATTCAACTGTTATACAGCACAGAGCAAATAATCTTGGCTCATAGCGCTAAAATTGTTAGTTGGGTAATATAAGGTCGAACTTTTGTCTCCCTAATTCAAAGTTTTGCCAAACTTTGGCCCTAAACTACTGTGCATGCGTTTATGTTACATTGATACTCTGCAAAGCATCTTTACAACAGCCGTAGCTAAATCTTTTACAGCCATTCCTTGAAAAATCGATCTAGTGGGTCACCGAATTCTGTGAAAATTTGCTATTTTGTTCCTTATCCGAAATAAGGATACACGTGTTTTTGGGTTTTTTTTATTAGGGTGACCGTTTTCAAAATAGGGTGACTAGAAAAATCGCAATTTTGCTAATTTTTTATTAAAAAAAATCAAAACTTTTGAACCGCTTGACCTATTTTCAATTTTACATAAAAAAAACAATAATTTCTGTTTTTTCGTGTTTTGCCTCGGGACCAAAATGGCTATTGCTTTTCTCGTTTTTTTCTTGAAAGTTTAGTAAATTTTACGTTTACTGTCAAATTTTCAGCAATGTATGTTTTTAATTTTTGATGAAAATAAAAAATCAGTCATTTTTCATTGGCACACACTGTGGGTCTCAGCGGAAAAGATTCTAAATTTGTGAAAAAATCATAACTTTTGAACAGTTCAACCGATTATCAATCTTTTTTATGAAATGAAAGATTAAGATTTCAACTTTTCAGAAGAAAATATAAAGCTCTGAATTTTTTTTGCATGCAAAAATACAAAAATTTTCTAAAAAACTAGATGTTTTTAGGTCTAGTATATATTATCAGTATTCTCACGGAAGAGTTTTTAGATGAAAAGTTGAAAGTATTCCAATAAAACATGCATACGATTTTTTCATGTTAAATTTTTACTTTTCTTAGGTAGGCATTTTGGAAGAAATTTTTAAATATTATTTTCTAGCTATTCCTTTATGCGGGGAATTGCGGAAATTGATTTCTGAATAAATCTTTTCTTAAGATTTATTCAGAAATCAATTTCCACAATTCCCCGCAATCCTCTAATACTCACTAGAACATAATATTAGAAAAATTCTTCTTAGAGGTTTTTGCAGGGCTGTTACAACAGGCGCGAATTTCGCGATTCTCGCGGATTTCGCGATTTTCACGGAATTGTAACGGATTTGGTGTGCCAAGCGCGAAAATCGCGACTGAATAAATTCTGTCGCGAAAATCGCGGATTTCTCAAATCATGCTGCAAAATTGCAGTTATATACAGTCCTGTTTTTTTTAATGAGGAAATTTCTATTTGAAACTGAAAATCCACGTCTTCTCCTTGAGAGCAGTTGTGTCCAGTACTATACCCAGTGCCGTAGCGTGCCATTGGCCAGGTGGCCCCCGCCAAGGGCGCCAGCATCCAGGGTGCGTGACGCACTTGGTAAATATTTCGAGGTCCATTTTCAACAAAGACGCCTCTGAATTAACATATTCTAGTACACAATGTGGTAAACAGAAACAGAAACAATTTCTGGATCGATTCTAACAAAATATGGAAGCATTTTTAAAAATGTTGACGGAATCGAATATTGAAATTTCTTGAGAGAAATTCTCACACTAATCAATAAAATTTAATTTAAGAATTTCAAAAACAGTTTTCCCTTTTCATAAAAGTCAGCTTAAAAACGATGTATGTCATAAAAAATATTGTATATAAGCTATATCTATAAAAACGAATAAGTAGATTTTACTAACTGGTAGTTAAACAAGAAAGATTTCACAGAATTCTTAGTAGATTCATATATCTGATAATTAAATTTCCACAGAAAATTTTGAACGAGTTCAGGACAGACTTTTGAGCGGAATGTTGTGGTATATTACTAAATGGTACCACGGAACCTCAAGCCAAATTTCCAAAAAATCTCGACCAAAAATGTTGATTCAATCGTGAGCGAATTATCACCGAATTCCTACTAGGATTATCAGAGAACTGCCCAAGTAGCATTAGTAGCTGAACAACAGTTTATTCAGCTAAAATCTGCTTGAGAGTGATTTGTTCTACTCCTATTCCATCAAATTGTTTGTTGGGTGTATACCAGCGAAATTATAACATTAATGAGAAACTTTTGCTTCTCCAATAATGTTCCTATACCATTTTTAAATGTATTTTCTAGAGGTTATGTTGGCAAACTTCATTGAGAAATCCTCCTTTGATCTCTTGGAACATTTCCTGAAAATAAATTTCCTCTCATTTTTATCCAAACTTTACGCTACTTTAACAAATATTCTTAAAATATTCGACAAATTCTTGATTGTCGAACAAGTTGACCAAAAAATTCAATAAAATTATTCTGCGGTTGTTACGTACTTTTAAGTCAACAAAATATTATTAACCCGTATATACCCGAGTGAAAGAAAAAAAAACTAAAACCCCCACCGCTCAGCGGATTCTTAGATTGTGGATCGTTTCACCGATTCATTTAACTTTTACTTAAAATTAGACAGTTCAATAGTTATTTCTCATGCGAGTAAAAATAACCTTGCTCTGGAGCATGGTTAAACTTGACAGCTTAAAAGTTTTCTAATCTCGGTAATTTCAGAATAACTAAGAATCTGACACTTTGTTCGGAACTACTACTCGACTGTCAAAACTCAAATGGGTCGACCGTGAAGTTAAATTTAACCATTTGAGGGGAAAATAACTATCGAAATGTCAACTAAAAGTTAAAAGTTAAACGAATCGATGAAACGGTTCACAGCCTTAAGGGATTTCAATTATTTTTTGTCATTACACTCGTACACAGGTCTAGTTCTAAAAAGTAGCCGAAGGAACTCTAGAATGTTCCTGTGGCTGGAGTTTTGGTTTTTTTTTATTAGGGTGACCGTTTTCAAAATAGGGTGACTAGAAAATCGCAATTTTGCTAATTTTTTATTAAAAAAAAATCAAAACTTTTGAACCGCTTGACCGATTTTCAATTTACATTAAAAAAAAACCAATAATTTCTGTTTTATCGTGTTTTGCCTCGGGACCAAAATGGCTGAACAACAGTTTATTCAGCTAAGATCTGCTTGAGAGTGATTGTGTTCTACTCCTATTCCATCAAATTGTTGTTGGGTGTTATACCCAGCGAAATTATAACATTAATGAGAAACTTTTTGCTTCTCCAATAATGTTCCTATACAATTTTTAATGTATTTTCCTAGAGGTTATGTTGGCAAACTTCATTGAGAAATCCTCCTTTGATCTCTTGGAACATTTCCTGAAAATAAATTTCCTCTCATTTTTATCCAAACTTTACGCTACTTTAACAATATTCTTAAAATTATAGGCGAAATATTCGGACAAATTCTTGATTGTCGAACAAGTTGACCAAAAATTCAATAAAATTATTCTGCGGTTGTTACGTACTTTTAAGTCAACAAAATATGATTAACCCGTATATACCCGAGTGAAAGAAAAAAAAACTAAAACCCCCACCGCTCAGCGGATTCTTAGATTGTGGATCGTTTCACCGATTCATTTAACTTTTACTTAAAATTAGACAGTTCAATAGTTATTTCCCATGCGAGTAAAAATAACCTTGCTCTGGAGCATGGTTAAACTTGACAGCTTAAAAGTTTTCTAATCTCAGTAATTTCAGAATAACTAAGAATCTGACACTTTGTTCGGAACTACTACTCGACTGTCAAAACTCAAATGGGTCGACCGTGAAGTTAAATTTAACCATTTGAGGGGAAAATAACTATCGAAATGTCAACTAAAAGTTAAAAGTTAAACGAATCGATGAAACGGTTCACAGCCTTAAGGGATTTCAATTATTTTTTGTCATTACACTCGTACACAGGTCTAGTTCCAAAAAGTAGCCGAAGGAACTCTAGAATGTTCCTGTGGCTGGAGTTATTACGGTGGGACACTGGATAAGGTCTGGTAAAAAATGACTTTTTTGAGAGTTATCTTTATATATTTACAATGAAAATCATTTTATTTTGCATAAATCATCTCATCTCTCTTAAATCAACATTATAATTAAAGTATTGGGCCAGTCACACTATCACCGTATTTTTTAAAAAAGATTTCAAACGTTTTGTAGAATGCAAAAGACTCAGCAGTAATGCAATATATATTAATTTTGAAGTATTACTTGAGCTTAATCATGACCATTTTTGAGAACTTCGATGGGGAATTCTCACAGGAGTCGTCCTAGTTTTCTCCGAAACATTTCACGTTAACTTGACACTGGCGAGAAAAATGATGTTTGAATAAGGGGCGCTAAAATGGCGGTTCACCAACGGCGCCATGGGGGTACGCTACGGCTCTGACTATACCACTTTGATATCAGTAAATATTATTCATGGAATATAAAAAGCAGTAACATTCTATTTGTAAATCATTTTCATTTTATTTGAAGACATTTTCCTCGAGGGTCGCAAGAGAATCAAAAGATAGTTCCTCCCTAAATTCTAAATGAAAATAATCTAAATTTTCTATTGATATTTACGGTGATTCATAGGTTCTTGACTTTAAGATAATCTGGATATAGAAAATTATATCGTTCAAATGTTGTGAGTTTGAAATGCATTTCTCTTCCGTTGAAAATCTCAGAAAATGGCGCTCAATAACACCACTCAGCACATTTGGCATGGTTTTTTCAATATTTGAAATCAGAAATGTGTCAAACTTACTGATTATGAATATAATATCTCAAGATATTGAACCGTGTTGAAATGCTAAATTTGTTCAGCTTGATTACCGAATGCATGCTTTCAAGTTTGTACGGATAATATGCGGACACTTTATTATGTATCTAGGTACGTTATCAAACAATTAACAAGAAATATGCTTAATTACAATATTAAAAAAAAAAACGAAAATTTTCAAATCTCCGGTTAAAAAGTTAGCACTTGGTTAAGGTGATTATAGAACGAAGCCACACCTCAATTTTCAATAGCACAAGACTGAGAACCAAACAGCGCTCCGCGTGTAAAATCTATCCTATTGGTCACCAACACCAAGCAAGCAATTTGATTGGTTTTCAACGCGAACTGTTGTCAGATACTCTCGTCTTGTGCACTTGAAAATTCAAAGTTTGGCTTCGTTTTATAATCACCTTAAATCGCTCAAATAATAGTAGTTTTGCTTGATAAATTTTGTCCAGCAACAATTTTGTAAAAAGTTGGATCTTTTATTCATTTTTAACTTTGAAGGAAATTGTGAACAACCGATGAGTAAGGAAAATTTTTTAAAAATCATATTGCAGCTGACATCAAAACTAATAAAAACTACTATTATTTTGAGCAATTTCCACCGTAGTGTTTAACTTTTCATCCACAAAAAAAATCATTGAAATTTACGTCATATGTGCCCGACACATTAAAGCAAGTAAAATAATGTAAACTTAAGTCACGAATGACTTAATTAAAAATACATTGGACGTAATTTACAAGAATGACGATTTTTAAGTTCTAATTCCATCAAGTTTTACGTTCATTTCATTTTTTTACATCGTTATTTCACTTGCCAATGAAATCTACGTCATATGTAATATTAGTTTTTTCTCAGTGTGCAGTACTATGACAAATTTTGTGATAATGAAATTGAAGATATTTAGAGTCTCTGTCAAAATTTCATGCTCATAGAAAAACAAAGTTACAGCGTGCCAAATTTGAGCATTTTGTTTAAAAATGGGCTTTTACTACTATTATTCTGAACACAACTGTATGTATATTTACATTTTCCATGCTTTACAATAGTTCACAAGTCATTTTTTTTTAATTGGGTTTTGTTTTTTTTTCTTAAAATTTTGAAATTTCATTTGTTGTTATATTTTATAAGGTTTTGTGGAGTTTCCTTCAAAATTAATGTATAGGTGGACCTGTAGAGTTTGGTCATTTTTGTCAAACGTAAAAAGAGTTTTAAATGTATGGTCAAATTTACTGTCAATGAATAATGGAATATTACTGAAAAATGGAACAATTTTCATTAAAACAGAGATTTGTTAAAAATATTAATCAGGAAACTCTCCCTTAACTTGATATTGAAGGGACCATGATATAGGGAGGTATCGAGTTACAGAACACACAAGCCAATGCAACTGTGATCCAAAGAGTCCATAGAGTAGCCATAAAATCCAACTTTTACTATGGAATATCGAGTAAGGGGGAGTTAACTGTATCACATTAATTTTTAAGTCTTTTTACCACAAATTGATTGAGAATAGAAGTTTTATAAAGATAAAAACAATTTTCATGGAATGGATGGCATGCATTTTAAAACTTATTATTTAACTGTCCTCATCTCATAAACAAAACAATATTTTTGCAACATTATTTTCTAAAAATTGGTGTTTGGCATATTCTATGTATTTCAATGAAAAAATACTTGAAGAAATTATTAGGTATCTTGTAAACAAAGCTCCTCTCTGCTTGTAGTTGCACTACCATAAACATATTAGGTTGCACGATCTTCTACAAAAAAAAAGGTTGGTGACAAATAAATTGTTGAATACGATTTTCTCGATATAGAACTCGAATTATTGGATTTTGAAATGCGTATAACAACTTGCATTGCTCAATGGTAGATACTTTAAAATAAGGCGAAAAAAATCACTTTAAATACTATTAAAAACTAGATTTTAATCATGCACGTTATGCAATTTGTTATAATGTAAAGTGAAGATGGCAATGTCAATAAAACCTAGAATTTTTTTTTGTCGCGAACTCCGTGTTTCTTGGCGCGAATCGAATTTCTGAAGTCGCGATTTTCGCGGATACAACTTTAAAAATTTCGTAACAGCCCTGTTTTTGTGAAAAAAAAAATGCAGATAGATCTGCGAAGAACTTCTCTGATAAATTATTAGGAATCCTTAGATTAACATCTGGAAAACTGTTTTTGAAGGGAAGTCGTGGATATTTTTTCAAGCAATTATTAAAAAGTAATGAGACATTTTCTGAAAGATTTTGTAAAGGAAACAAAAATTAGGATGAACCACAAAGGCAGAGTTGCAAAAACTGAACTAAAATTGGAACTCTCTGTGAAATCCTTGCTTGGAGATCTTGATGGCAATTTCGGTGAGATTCCTAGAATTTTTTAACTATTTCTAGAGGAAATCCTCAGTAATTCCAGAAAAACGGAATTATAAAAACGGTTCTATACCATTTCCCGGAAAGACATTTCCCGGAAATCAATTTCCCGGATACCCCATTTTCCGGAAAGACATTTCCCGGAATGACCCCTTTCCCGGAAAATCGTTTCCCGGAATACCCCATTTCCCGGAAAAAATATTCAAGAATAATTAATATAATCAACGTGATGTACCGTCGTAGGGAGTTTGACAGTGGGCCATAATGGGAATTTGGACCACTTTTTGTACAGCAAAGTGATATCAGAATCATGCAAACAATGTGGCATGTTTTAAGAATACTTAAGAATACCATGAGATGCAACGAAAAAGGCTGTCAAAGTCTCCCCTAGCCCCAATGTCACCCCACATGGCGGTAATACTTTAATGATGTATCGAAAAATCATACTTGATTGAATCCTCACTTTTTCATGTTGAAAATAAAATATTTAATTATTTACCTATTAACTATAGCGTGATTTTTACTTTTTTTTCTTATATTTCATATTCTGATTTTCAAAAAGCAGTTTAACTGGCTAATTTTGTAGCACATTGACAAGCATATTTAACATCAATTCGTATTCGGGATACATTTCGTATAAGAGCACGCGCGGGATTGCTCCCGTTTATATTTTTGCTAATTCTGCTGTTATAAGCTACAAACTCATCGTTATACTTTATTTAAGTGAAACCAACACCAAATCACATGCCGGAGAAGTGAAGTTTATGTGATTTTTTGGCCTCAACATAGTGAAATAACATTAAAAACATTGTGTTAATATCACGCGACTAGAGTCGCCATTGTCGAAGTACCTACACCGTCTCACATTCGCTATAGACAACAACGCAATAAAATCCGAGTGATAGGTTGTATCCACATTAGGATCTATTTCGTTCAAGTGCAGTGTCGTTAAACTGAAAGCTATTAAGTGTTAGTCGCCAGCTAGCTACGGCCCTTATGGCCAGTAGCGCAACCGCCCTCGGGGTGGCATATTCGAACAGCGCAGTAAGGAGCAATGTGCCTCAATGGATGCTCGGATCAGACGATATTGGTCAAGTTATGGTGTTTGTTCTGCGCCGTAAGCTAGATAAATCGAACGTTAGTGAAAATGAACGAAATCAAAACGCAGCTCTGCCAAATCCTTTCGTCGTTGGCGCATCTATCCGACAAGTAATTGGTGTGAAGGAAGCTAGTTCAATTGAGACGACCCGAGAAGGAAGGGGTTCTCGGTATTTACTCCCGGACCAGCTCTAGAAGCATTGCCGAAAAGCTCACGAAAATTACCAAATTATCAGATGGTTCCGATATCGAAATTATTGCCCACCCCACCCTCAACACTGTGCAGGGAGTAGTTTTTCGAACCCGACACTATCAACGTTGACGAAGAAAAAATACAAAAAGAACTGGAATCGCAAGGAGTCCACACAGTACGCCGGATTAAGAAACGAATTAACGGGAAGCTCATAAATACTCCGCTACTAGTCCTATCGATCAGTGGTACTATACTGCCGGAATATGTCTACTTCGGTCTACTCCGAATTCCACTCCGACAGTACTATCCATCTCCTATGATGTGTTTTCACTGCGGTCACTATGGCCACTCACGGAAGTTTCTGTCAACAAACAGGAATCTGTTCTACGGTGCTCAACATCTCACGACATTCTAGATGGAGAACAGTGCGAAAATGATCCAAAGTGTTTACACTGCAAGGGTGGACATTCGGTGTCATCTCGCGATTGCCCAAAATTTAAGGAAGAGGAAAAAATAATCAGATTGAAAATCGATCGTCGCATCTCACACGCAGAAGCTAAGCGTATTTGCAGCCTTGAATCAAGGACAGAAGGTTTCAAAAATGTTGTTCAGGATCAAATTCAACAGGAGTTGGCGATGAAAGACAACTTATCGCATCATTGCAACAACAAGTCGCCACTCTCGTCAAGGAAATTGAGTCGTTGAAGAAAATTCTGAAAACCAAAACCCAAAGATCTGCCCTCCGCTACTCAAGATGAACAACATGCAACTCTACAGTCTGCAATGGATTCCCCGGTAGTAACGCCTGCCTCCTCGCAAATCTAGTTTGTTGAAGCCAAACCGCTTATCCCGCAAAGATAAAAGAATCCACTGTTCCACCTGGAAAACCTCCTGGTAGCCGCTGCAGTAGTAGACCTTCCTACGACGTCCAAAACCTGGAGCAGAAGTGGAAAAAAGGCATTACGACATTTCTCCGACTGATACCAACAAACATAAGGGTAAACGAATCTCAGTACCGGCGAGTACAAGCAACAAACCTATCGACATCGACGAATAATGCCTCGAAAGACACAAAGAAATACTCTGACTACCGATTTTTCTGACCCCGCAACGATAATGGACAAGAGCATAACCTTCCCGAATTACTCTCACGAACTACGACTTCATCCCACGCCAGCAACAGGCAAGCAATCATTGAAGCGGTTTGAAGATGACGAAAGTGTAGTACTCTCTTCACTTCCGGAAGAGGAAGCGAGACTGCAAAGCAAGGTGATCCAGGACGTCTTTCTCCAACCTGTTGAACACCAAGCTTTCAGTCCGGCCGTGATGTACAACAAGCCAAAGGATCTACCACACTCTGCGAAAATCAACAGTACGGCATACGACCAGTTCCGGCACATCAGCGTTATACCTTCCACCAGCAAGACCCAAATATTCGGATATTATGAATCGCCAAGTGCGAGGCCTCCCACGTCGACCCTGACCGGAGATGTTCCGGTTCAACCCGATGAGCCTCCGGCGGCAGTCGACGTGGACCACCAAACCCTACCGGCAAGTATCACTACAATAGTTTCTTATGACCAGTCAGACCACATCCAATCTTTCAACAATACAGCTCAACCAAAACCTAACGGAATGAACCATTTCGAGATCGACCGCAAAACTTTCCCGGACTACTCTCACGAACTACGACTTCATCCCATGCCAGCAACACACAAGCTATCATTGAAGCGCCTCGAAGATCATGAAAGTGTAGCATTCTCTTCACTTCATGAAGAGGAAGCGAGACTGCAAAGCAAGGTGATCCAAGACGTTTCTATCCAGCCTGTTGAACACCAAGCTCTCAGTTCGACCATGAGGATTAACACTCTAAAAGTTCTACCACACTCTGCGAAAATCAACAGTACTGCATACGACCATTTCCGAAACATCAGCGTTAAACCATCCACCAGCAAGACCCAAATATTCGGATGTTATGAATCGCCAAGTGCGAGGCCTCCCACGTCGACCCTGACCGGAGATGTACCGGTTCATCCCGATGAGCCTCCGGCGGCAGTCGACGTGGACCACCAAACCCTACCGGCAAGTATCAATTCAATAGTGCCTTATGACCTGTCAACCCACATCCAATCTTTCAACAATACAGCTCAACCAAGAGTCAACGGACTGGAATATCCCAATAATTCATCCCTCGACGACGAAAGCCTAAGTGAAACGCGCAGTGCATGCAGCCACGAGCCAGAGAAAAGGATGCTGTTCTTCCAGTGGAACATCCGTGGTTTGTGGTGTAACCACACCGAATTGTGCCATCTTTTGCTAGACAACCCTCCTATAGTCGTCAGCCTACAAGAGATGATGACTAAAAACGTAAACAACGCCCTTCGGAAAAAATACACCTGGAATTCCGTCAATAGACATTACTCCCAAGGCGCTGGTGCAGCTGGTCTCGGAATACTTTCCGAGGTACCCCACAACTTTATAAAAGTTAATTGTCCAATTCCTGTATGCGTAGCTCGGCTGTTAAACCCATACAACATCACAGTCGTCTCCATCTACGTCCCACCAAACAGCACTGATTCCCACATGTTAGAAACACTGAACAGCATAAAAGGCAACACGGATTCACCCTATATCATCGGTGGAGACTTTAATGCTGCCCATGAAGCTTGGGGTAGTATCAAATCGTCAAGTAGAGGACTAAAACTCTTAAGTTGGATCGTCGATAACAACATGGTCTCTCTCAACAATGGTGAACCCACCTTCATTAGCTCCTCTCACGGAAGTACATCCAGTATCGACTTAACAATTGTTTCTAATAGCATCGCAAGTAGACTCTCCTGGACAATTGCCAAAGATACGCACGGAAGCGACCATTTTCCCATTCGAGTATATTCACAAGAAAGGCACCCCACAGAACAACACCGTAGAAGGTGGTTGTACAAAAATGCAAACTGGCCTACGTTTGAAAACAGCTTACTCGACGTACTGCAGCCGAATAAAGACATTTCCATCGACGAACTCAACAACGCTATCATAAAATCAGCTGAAGCTTCCATTCCTAGAACGTCAGGAAAATCTATTGGAAAAACTGAAATTTGGTGGACCGACGAAGTACAGAAAGTGGTCAAGGCTCGCCGTAAGGCACTACGAAAAATGAAACGAACTGCACCATCGGATCCCAGTTATGAAAGCATACGGAAATCGTTCCAGGCCAGTCGCGCTGCCGCCAGAAAATCAATAGTCCAAGCAAAACAGGAATCCTGGACTAATTTCTGCAGTAGTTTCAATCCACGCACCCCATCCGATGTTTTGTGGAACAATTTCAATAGACTTAATGGTAAAAGGAAAAAAGGGGTTAAAGGGCTCGTCATTGATGGGGCGTTCGTACAAGATCCTCCCATAATTGCTGAACGTTTTGCCAACTATTTCCAACAAGCATCTACAACTCCCGCAATCTCAGCTAGCGCAAGCAACGGAGAAACTATGCTGATATCTTCCACTGAATCGAATTCAGAGTTAGATAAAGAGTTCTCACTAGACGAACTCTTACGAGCTATAGACTCCGCTAAAGGATATTCCACCGGTAAAGATAACATCGGATATCCGATGATACGTCATTTACCAATTTCCAGCAAATATGCTATGCTGAAATGTTTCAACCGCATTTGGGCTGAGGGAAAGTTTCCACAACAATGGAAGGAAGGGATAGTAGTTCCTGTTCCAAAACCTGGTACCACCCAAAATACCATCGAAAATTATCGACCTATCACCCTCCTTAGTTGCATAGGAAAAATCTATGAACGTATGATAAATCATCGGCTGATCACTTTCCTGGAAAAACACAATATTCTCCATCCAAACCAACATGCTTTTCGATCTGGTCGTGGAACCTCATCATATTTTTACGATCTAAAAGAAATCCTTGAAAATGCCAAACAATCGAAAAATCACCTCGAATTCGCTTTATTAGATATCAGGAAGGCCTACGACCAAACTTGGCGTCCACATATCTTGCAACAGGTGAACCGTTTGAGTGTTGGAAACTGCATGAAATCTTGTATTTCCAATTTTCTGAAAGATCGACTTTTTCGTGTTTGCTATGGGAGTTCACTATCAACCCAAAAACCCCAAGACAATGGCGTTCCTCAGGGTTCGGTTCTTGCTGTAACGCTGTTTTTGCTAGCAATGAATTCCGTATTTGAAGCAGTACCCAAGAACGTTCGAATTCTAGTTTATGCTGATGATATAGTTTTGGTCGCATCTTCCAAACAAATCTCAACAGTACGTCACCACTTGGCAAATGCAGTTAGCGCAGTTAACACTTGGGCTAAGCAAGTGAATTTTTCACTCTCGGCTACCAAATCCTGCCTCTTACATGTGTGTCAGAGATCAAGTCATAGGGGATCAAGGTCGCTGCCAGCAATAGTTGTAGATGGTGAAGCTATTCCGGAGGTTAATTCTGCTCGCTTCCTTGGAGTCTGGATCAATCGTAGAGGACAATTTTCCACGCATGCCACTAAAACTAAACAAGCATTACGTAATAAAGTAAACTTCATCAGAGCTTTATCGCCTAAGGCTAGCAGATCGACACTTTGGAAAATCTCCAATGCAGTGTGCATATCAAAACTCACCTATGGTGTAGAATTGTTTGGAGATGGAATCACGGCGCTGTTACGACCAATCTACAACGAACTATTAAGAATCTCTTCAGGTGCTCTTCGAACCTCACCAACCCTTAGTCTGGCCACCGAGGCAGGTGAACTCCCATTCGACCTACGTCTTGCAGAATTGTTGGTACGCAAATATTGTAAAATCATCGAAAAAACCAACAAAAACTATCCGTACTTCCATGAAACCGTAGATCGCATATTGAATCAACTAATAGAACATAATACTCCGTGTATTACTAAACTACGACGAGTTGGACGCCGTCCATGGAATTTTCCCCGAATTCGAGTCGACTGGTCTATCAAAAGAGAGTTTAAGAAAGGACAGAATCCTGGAATTGCTAGGATGTTAACATCGAACCGTATGGACGCACAATACGCTAAACATACAAAAATCTTCACAGACGGCTCTAAAACATCTAACGAGGTTGGTGTAGGAGTAATAGGACCAAATATTTATGTTGAAAGAAGTCTGCTTCCTCAATGTAGCATATTCACAGCTGAAGCTGCAGGACTTCTTTTTGCAGCACGAGCTGCCCCCAGAACACCTACCGTTATCTTGTCAGATTCTGCCAGTTGCTTGTCCGCCATCGAAAAAGGGAAATCTACCCATCCTTTCATCCAGGAATTCGAATATGTAGCAGCTGATAAAAATCTGGTGGCATGCTGGATACCTGGCCATTCTGGCATCACAGGAAACGAACAGGCTGATAATGCTGCTGAGAGGGGTCGCTCAAGTAGACTCCTATATCGGTCCATACCTGCTGCCGATGCCATCCAATGGATTAAACATCAACTTCATGCTAAATTTCAAGAAGAGTGGGCTAACAATTCAGTTACATTCTTGCAACGCTGCAAACCAACAGTCGAGAAATGGATCGACAGAGAGAACCGATTAGAACAAAAAACTCTAACAAGACTTCGTATAGGGCACACGAAAATGACCAAAAAGCATTTGTTTGACAACACCTTTTCTCCAATTTGCGATGTCTGTAATACTAATCTTACGGTTGAGCACATACTGATCAGTTGTAGGAAATTTGATTTAGTTAGGGATGAGCTCGGTCTAAGTAACAACTTGCAAATAATTCTAAGCAATACAAAAGAAAACGAATCAAAATTGTTAAAATTTATCAAAAAATGTAATTTATCTGATAAGATTTAATCCTTAATAAACAGAGGTGAATGAACCGCGAGGTTTAAAACCTCTATAATTAACTCAAAAAAAAAAAAATATTTAACATGAAACACATATGCTATCCATCAAATTTTCAGTTAGTGAGCGTGGTTAAGGGTTGGGCTAAATGTTTTATCAGATCGAGAACTTTTACGGATAGGTTTTTTTTAACAATCTGACTGCAAGTTGAGTTAAGTCTATTTAAATATCATGTAGACCAATTTTCTAGATTTCATATCTCTTCGAAAGGTCTTCAACTGTAGATTTACTTTAAGACTAAATAATCCCAAGACATTTCAAACCTCTTTATCATCTATGTGCTGTCTGTGAGAAACTTTTCGGCTGGTTAATTTTCTTGTTATTCTGGTAGAGTTTTTATTGTCCATACTGTCTATATTTTCATAAGATAATTGCCTTTCTTTTATACATAAGGCCTGTTCATTTAAGAAAGTGGACACGTGTTTTTTACAGTAAACTGTTTATTTTCGAACAAATTCATGAGTTTATCTAAAATACAAGGCAATCAACGTAATTTCGACCAAATTCACATAAATTTGAACATTTATTGAGCATTGCTGGAGAATGCTCTTACTTTTCTTTTGATACCTCCCATAAGGTTCTGCACAGCTTTTTTCGGAACTTTTCGTTGTGCTGCTGACCACATTTTCTTGAAAAAATCAATGGAGCTTGCTTCTCTTCCATCCTTCTTAAGATGCCGTTTGATTATTGCCCAATATGTTTCAATGGGGCGTAGTTCTGGGAAATTTTAAGGATTCGGTCATTTTTCTACAAATTCGACTTTTCCCTTCTTGAGCATCTCCAAAGAAGCAGAAGCATAGTGAGCCGATGCTAGGTCTGGCAAAAACAATGGAGGCATGGTATGCTTTCAGTTGATGGGCAGAAGTCATTTTTTAATGCATTCAGTTCTGTAATTTTCGCCGTTGATTGAACCCGTCGTGAAATATGTAGTATTTTCATACCGCGGGAGCAAATTGCTTGCCATACCAAATCATTTTTCCCAAATTTTTCTGTTGGGATGTATCGTACGTCGTCAGGAATATCTGTTTTGGCCACAGCGTTGAAAAAATTCAATTTGGACACTTCACGATTTTAGCCAAATCTCGGAACGACAGTTTTTCTGTACACCATTTGTGCAGAAAAAAATTGCGAGTCGCCATGTCAATTCGACCCATCGCTTAGAATTTATAATTTTTTTTATGTCAACTTTTGTCTGCTATCAAAATAAACACTTGAGTACACACTGAAACAAAATTTTATTTGTTTTATGGAATTTTTACACCAAAATGTTAATATTTAGGTGTCCACTTTCTTAAATGAACAGTCTTTAGGCTGTTCTTTCGAGTTATACCATTATAACAAATAATAATGTTAAAAGTGATAAACAAATTCATCAACATGAATTCCAATTATAGTTACTGCCATTTTCATGAAGAATCACCCTTCTTTTGAACATTTGGCATTCTTCCGCATTGAACCGACAGAAAAAAATTCGGCGAAAAGGCTGCAATATTGAACATGAGGAATATTGCCTTCTTTTAAATTAAGGTTATTCTGTTGAGTCATTGGATTATACACAAATTATTTCACGCAAAATTTTGACATATTTGACCAACCCCCTTGTCAGCTTTACAAAACTTGTGACACTTTCCTCAACTTTTTCCCCTCTTTGGAATGAGACAGTAGCATGAACTTTATGATGTAATAGTGTTTTAATTGTTATCATCCTAGGACAGGACGTAACAATTCAGCTGCAACTGCCATGCTGTTTTTCACCCGTTACCCTTATGACTTAGAATCCAGATCTTTAGTAGAGAAATCTTATGAACGAATTTGAACTCCAAGGCTTACAATTTGGTGTTATTTGAGCACGTACCATTCGATTTGTGCTCTGAAGGATGCAAGCTTTTTGAGGAATTTGATTTAAGATTAAAATTAGCAATATTTTTTGAAAAAATGAACACAATTTCAATTATAATTGAAGCGTTGTTTCATGAAAAATTTCACAACTTGATGTAGAAACTCTAGTTTATCAACTAGCATCACGGCTGGGATACCAACAAAGTGCCCAGTTGCAATTCAACTCAACAATGTGGTAGAAGCGCTTTGCCAAACGACCATTGAGAAATGGTCTTCTTTGACAGGCAATTGGGTTTCTTTTTCACACTTTGACCTGACAGGTCTTATTTTAGGTATCGTCTTCTTCATTTTCTTTTTGGCATTATGTGACTGATTGCGCCAATACTTAAAATAGAATATTAAATTTATGTTGCGAGAGCCACCCTAGTCTGTGGTCACTCACCGCCAGATAGAATTATCAGCACACATTTGAACGCAGTACATCACCGCACACTATTGCCTCTGTAGGGTACAGGTAATAGGCCTTTAGGTACCGATCGCCTCCCGATCGTGTGTTGTGAAGCCAGGAGAAGCAGTAGAACAGCTGAGCAGTCAGTAATAAATAAACCTCCGTCGGGTTGTAGGACAAAAGGTCGAATGACAGAAGGTCGAATGACAAAAGGTCGAAGGACAAAAGGTCGAATGGACAGAATGTCGAAGGGACAAAAGGTCGAATGGACAAAAGGTCGAATGGACAAAAGGTCGAATGGACAAAAGGTCGAATGAAAAAAAAGGTCGAAGGACAAAAGGTCGAATGGACAAAAGGTCGAATAGACAAAAGGTAGAATGGACAAAAGGTCGATTGAAAAAAAAGGTCGAATGGACAAAAGGTCGAATGGATAAAAGGTCGAATGGACAAAAGGTCGAATGGACGAAAGGTTCAAATTGTACCGTTGAAAGGATTATCGTACATTTAGTTGCTAACATTTTAATCACAAATTCCTCCCTTCTCATCTGAAGTTTTTCCTTCTTTTAGATGATAGCTGTTCTTCAGAACTATCGTTTGGAGCAATAATTTGTATTAATGCTATTATTTGCCAAACAAAAGATTCATTTTCTGAATGTCGGTTGTTATTATTTTGATACTCCAAAGCATAAAGTAATTATTATTAGCTTTTTATTTGATACATTTTCAATAGAGATTTTTCCTTCTTTGAAACATTGGCTGTTCTTTTGGAGTTATACATTATAGTGGTTTTATACTGTTGTAGACACTTGTATCAATGGTTATTCCTTCTTTTATAATCGACTGTTCTTCATAGATTTCACTTTTACATCTTGCCTGTATTTTTTTTTAATACAGGCTGTTCTACATGCTTTACAGAGTTTATAAGCATTTCAATTGCATTTCTAACAAAAGATTCTCCTTCTTTTGAAGTTTTGCTGTTGACTATGCATTAGAGTTTTATCCCTCTGCTCTGCAGTCAACTCATGGCGGCACGCCATAGGTGCTATGATTCCAGTATAATCTGAATGACAGCCGCAGTTATTGCATTCCAGCACTCGGCATCCCAACACATAGCACATCGAGTGCCATGCACCTCGATGCACTTAGAGTTACATAATTACCAGGAGAACATAAATGAACTAACGAGTCTCCATTCGAACCGCCTTTCAACGCATCAGAATCGTAGTGTGCTGCGCTAGGTTCACAAAAATTCTGAAAGCGCACGCTAGGGTAGATTCAACACATGCGCTGCTCGGTGCTACGCTCGCCATCGGTATCCAAGTTGTAAAACAACTGCTCAGTAATGAAGAGTCTCTACAGCTATTTTTACCTTATTATACAGGTGTCTAGATGGTCTACATGGTACGCTCGAAGACGCGCGATCCGGAAGCTACAATTTCGATTCTCGTTTTAAAATTTTGTCTTCACATCAATTATTGTGCTGTTTTTGAACAACGTATGTGACGAAGCGCATGAGACGCATTGAGAAATTACCCTAAAAAGCAAGGAACACCAACATAGGTCTCAAAATGTACAGTGCACGGGTGAGCATGAAAGGAATGTGGCTCTTGCACATAAGGCTACAGCACGTACACAGTAACTCTGGATGCACTACGACCTGAAAAGTCTAACAAAATTTCACCCCGAAAAGATCGTTGACCAGCTGAAATTGAACCTCCCTCAGTATGGTCTTACTGAAAATATGCGCGTTTTCTTTGCGTCTATTTTAGCTGTAGCGCTTGTGATAACTTGCTTTTTATCTAAATAGTATAGCCTTTTGTTCTTCCTAAATTGTTTTCCATTCGATCTTTTTCGTCATTCGACCTTTTGTCCATTCGACCTTTTTTGTCATTCGACCTTTTGTCCATTCGACCTTTTGTACATTCGACCTTTTGTCCCTTAGACCTTTTGTCCCTTCGACCTTTTGTCCATTCGACCTTCTGTCATTCGACCTTTTGTCATTCGACCTTTTGTCCTTCGACCTTTTGTCATAGATTCCTCCGTCGCGTTCGGTCGGAATAAACGATCCCAGTACCTTGCTTCGAAAAATAAAGTTGTTTACCTTTCCACGTAATAAAGTCGGAGTTCAGTGACCGCAAATTGACCTAGTGTTCTTTAGTGGAAATATCACCGCGCGAGTCCCCGTCGATACCAGGTTGATTATACGAACCCTTCGCTCTATGTGCGTGAACATAATTGGTCCTTCGAGCCGGATCAATCGCGGTGTCGAATAGTTACGCGTATTTTCGAAAGTGCTTCGCGGATAAGAAAGGACGCTAGTGCCGGACAAAAGCGCCTTTGAGAGTGAAGTGAAATTTCGCCATCACGATTAGTGATTTTGTGGCGCGCGATTTTGTGGATTTGCCCCGCCATTGGAAGTGAAGAAAGTGGATGCTGATTTTTGCTGCTGTTGGGAGAGGACGACCGGAGACGAATTTTGCGTGGCGTTTGGTGTGGCCATCTGAGGACGGACACTTCGATCAGACGACACGGAGTGACAACGGACAAGCTGCAAATTCAGGGAAGTACAGTGCATGTGTGGGTCTGTGGCTTTCTATGCATGAAGATTGCCATTAGACTGTGGGTAAATAGATCGCACTGCGGTGTGATTGGTAATAAATCGATTAATTTGCATGCGAAATTGTGTTTTTTGATTCGATTGGTCCCTGTGGTTTATTCGTTGCTAGTTGGTCTTGGATTCCGCTGCTACCAGATTGGCTTGATTTTCATTGATTGAATTCCCCTTCGCTGTTGTCATTGGGTCGGTCAGTTCGTCTCGCGGCGCGTGGAACGTGGAGTCGATTCGTTGTCACCAGTGCACAGTGGTCCAGAGAGGTGAATTTTCTCGCAGCAGCTCAGTGATTTAGTGAGTAGTGCAGTGTATTGTAAACAGTGCAAACGAACTTCTTGTGCGATAACTTTTCACAGTGACTTTGGTGAGACTTGCTAGTGCAATAGAACAGTGACAATGAAACCCGAAGACTTGAGAAGTTTGTTGAAGCGGGAGAAACGCCTTCAAAATAGTTTAGAATTGGTGGAGAAGTTCATTAGTGACTTTAATGAAGAGCGTGATAAAAGGGAAATTGAAGTTCGTTTGCAGCTGCTTGAAAGTGTTGTGACCGAATTCTTTGAAGTGCGCGATAAGATTGAAGTGCTGATGGATGAAGTAGCTGAAGACGAAGTTCCAGATCCGGATGAATCCGAGAAGGCTCGTAAGGCAAGGCTGGCGAATGCATCGAAAGAGAGGGAGGAAGAAGGTTTAGCCATCGCCAATGATGTGCAGAACCGTTACTGCAAGGCCAAAGCAGCATTAATGGAACGGCGTCCGAAGAAAGTTTTGGATCATCCTGGGACGTCGAGTATGGCTGAAACTACGTTCTCGAAGGTGAAGCTGCCGGAGATTAAGCTACCAACGTTCGGCGGAAGACTTCGAGACTGGGTATCGTATCGAGATGCATTTCGAAGCTTGATCCATCAAAACCGGGAACTCACCGACATGGATAGGTTTACTTACCTTCGTTCATCGTTGACCGGAGAGGCACTTCAGGAAGTCAGCTCCGTTGAACTTTCCGCCGCCAATTATGTAGTTGCCTGGGCTGCATTGGAAGATCGCTACCACAACGAAAAGCTGATCGTGAAGGCTTATCTCGATGCCATCTTCGGCATAGAACCGATGCGGAAGGAAAGCTACGAAGCGCTGAGCCAGCTAATCAGCGACTTTGAGAAGAATCTCCAGATGCTGCAGAAGCTGGGACAGGACACCAATGGCTGGAGCACTATCCTAGTGCATATGGTTTGCTCGAAGCTTGATGGCGTCACCCTACGATTTTGGGAGTCGTCACACAACTCCAAGGAAGTGCCCACCTACCGAAACCTGATGAACTTCCTGAAGAATCATTGTGCGGTTCTTCAATCAGTTGACGCGAGCAAACCCTCCTCCGTAGAAGTGAAGAAGCCCAAGATTAGCGTCAGCAACTCATCAACATCCTTTGGTCGTTGCTGTTTCTGTTCGGAACCATTCCATTCGGCGTTCATGTGCAACAAGTTCCAGAAGTGGAAGATCTCGGAACGCTACGACGCAGTACGGAAGAACGGCCTGTGCATGAATTGCCTATCGTCAGGTCACTTGGCGCGGAACTGCAGCAAAGGATCATGCCGTCAGTGTGGGAAGAGGCACCATACTATGCTTCACGCGGACTACAGTGTCAACCCGAAATCCTCCGTTCCACAGACGACAAAAAGACCCCCAAGTGAACAGCAACATCAGACACAGCAAGCACAGCCGAATCCACCAACACACCAGAAAGCACCAACCACAAACCACACCGAACCCAGCACTTCATTGTCAATCGTACAAAGACAATCGCATAGCACCAACCCACAGATCGCCACAGACCAATCAAACACACAGCAACACACTGTAGCGCTTCCAACACAAACAAACCCTTCCACACGTCAAGTCCTATTATCAACCGCCATAGTGCGGGTTTGCGATGCCAACGGCTGCTCAATGCTGGCCAGAGCACTGCTAGACTCGTGCTCGCAGTATTGTTTCGTTACCTCCGATTTTTGCCGACGCATGGACCTGAGCGAATTCCCTGACTATCTCGCTGTGAAGGGAATCGGTGGTTCAGGAAGCGTTTCCCAGAAAGCTGTCTGCGCTACAGTTTGCCCTCGTTTCGCCAGTATTTCGGATTTCGAGGAAGTTATGCGATTCAACGTTTTGTCAAGGCTAACGATTCCGCTCCCGTGTGAAGGGTTCGATACTTGCCAGTGGAACTTGCCGGACAACGTTGTACTAGCTGACCCCGAGTTCTACAAGACTTCGGACATCGATATGATCATCGGTGCCGAGTATTACTTGGATCTGTTGCAAGATGGGCGATTTAGACTCGACGAAGATGGTCCGACGTTCCAAAACACTGTGTTTGGATGGATCGTTTCCGGTCGCATTTCCAACAGTGCGATCTCCGCAGGTTCACCATCTGCGTCATTGTGTTCCATGTCCGAAATCCAAGAGCATTTTTCTCGGTTCTGGGAGCTAGAGAGCTGTCATCTAGCGAGCATCTATTCTGTGGAAGAGTCCACATGCGAGGAGTTCTTCAAGCAAACGACCGTTCGAGATGACGACGGACGCTTCGTCGTTTCTCTGCCCAAGAAAGAGCACATTATCGGGCACCTGGGAGATTCTCGATGCATAGCGGAGCGTCGATTCATGAGCTTAGAGAGGCGGTTCGCTACAAATCCAGAGCTGAAGAGGTTGTATTGCGAGTTCATGGAGGAATACGCGGCGATGGGCCACATGAAGAAGGTAAACGAGGAGGAACTGTCAGGGCCAGTGAATTACTTTCTACCGCACCATGCTGTATTGAAGCCGGATAGCACAACAACCAAACTGCGCGTTGTATTTGATGCTTCGTGCAAGACTACGTCCGGTGCTTCGCTTAACGATGGACTGATGGTAGGTCCCGTAGTCCAAGACGACTTGATTTCGATACATGCTCGTTTCCGCTTACACCGGATCGGTATCGTAGCCGACGTAGCGAAAATGTACAGGATGATCAACATGTGTCCACCTGATCAGAAGCTACAACTGATTTTGTGGAGAGCCACGCCAGATGAAGCAATCGAGGTATTCCAGCTGACGACCGTTACGTACGGTACCGCATCCGCTCCGTTTCTCGCTACACGTTGCTTGGTACAGCTAGCAGAAGACGGAGAATCCACGCATCCAGTCGCAGCGAAGGTAGTTCGGAAAGACTTTTACGTCGATGACATGATCACCGGCGTCGACAGCCCAGAGGAAGGCAAGGAGCTAGTTGAGGAAATGGTCAAGCTTACCGATTCTGCTGGAATGACGCTGCGAAAATGGAATTCGAATTGCGGAGAAGTCCTGAGCGAGCTACAATCGCATCTGCGAGACGATCGGGTCCTCTACGAAATGGATTCACCGCCGCTAACAGCTACCGTAAAGACACTGGGCCTTGTATGGTGTCCGTCGTCCGATAATTTCTATTTCACGCTGCCCACGTGGAATTCAGCGTCGGTGATTACTAAACGAATTGTGGTTTCCGATGCGTCCAAACTCTTTGATCCCTTGGGACTGATAGGACCGGTAATCGTCGAAGCCAAAATCTTCATCCAGACTTTGTAGAAGCTGAATGCGAATTGGGATGATCCGCTCCCGGAGAACCTGCAAACTTTCTGGTTGGAGTATCGTAGGAACCTCAGCGCCCTAGAGTCCATCAGTATTCCTCGATGGGTCGGATATACCAAGGAGTGTGTCTCGACCGAATGGCATGGATTTTGCGACGCTTCCGATAGCGCATACGGCGCTTGCCTATACCTTCGATGTACCTACGCTGACGGTTCTGTGCGAATTCAGCTGATGATGTCGAAATCACGAGTTGCGCCACTGGAAGATCTGAAGAAGAAGAAACGTAAGCAGTCGACGCCCCGACTAGAGCTTTCATCCGCCCTCCTTCTGAGCCATCTCTATGAGAAGACAAGCAAAGCGACCGCGTTGGCTATCCCGTCGTATTTCTGGACCGATTCCAACATCGTGAAGTTCTGGATTGCGTCAACACCGTCCCGATGGCAGACTTTCGTCGCGAACAGAGTGTCCGAGATCCAACACCTGACCAAAGGTGGAACCTGGAATCATGTCGCAGGGATAGAAAATCCAGCTGATGTGCTTTCGCGAGGTATATCTGCAACGCAGCTTGAATACCACTCTTTGTGGTTCAGTGGGCCTGTTTGGTTGCGTCAAAGTCGAGAGTTCTGGCCTGAGAATTCAGAAGTCGCCGCAGAGCAGCTTGATCCAGCTTCCCTCGAAGAAAGAAAGTCCGTCGCCTTACCGCTGCAAGTCGCAACTCCGAGCGAAATCTTCTCGCTTCGTTCCTCGCTGTTTTCATCAGTTCGACTCGTAGCGTTGATTCGTCGCTTTCACCACAACTCCCAGAGAGCCAACCGGAATACAAGGAAGTTCGGTTGCATCAGCACGCAAGAATACGAAGACGCCCTTTTGCATTTAGTCCGCCTGTCGCAACAAGAATGTTTCCCGCAGGAGATAGCAAGTCTGTCCCGGGAGGATCAGGTGAAAGAATCCTCGAGAATATCTCCGCTGAATCCAAATCTCCGAGACGGCATACTGCGCGTTGGCGGCCGGCTCCAGAACGCAGCCGTTTCCGAAAATCGAAAACATCCGATGATACTCGATCACCGTCATCCCCTCGCCACGTTGGTAGTCCGCCAAGCACCAGAGAAAGGTTCTGGATTCCGAACATCCGTAACCTCGTACGAAAGGTGTTACATGAGTGCGTCACCTGCTTCCGGATCAAGCCCAGATGTCAAGAACAGCTGATGGCAGAGCTGCCACCAGAAAGAGTGAATCCGGCACCACCATTTCTCAAGGTCGGTGTAGATTATTGCGGCCCGTTCCTGGTGTCCTATCCGCAGCGCCGTAGTGGTCCCGTTAAATGCTTCGTAGCAATATTCGTTTGCCTTGTTACCAAGGCCGTTCATGTCGAGTTAGTCGCCGATCTCACCACAGCGGCATTCCTGGCGGCATTACGACGATTCACTGCCCGTCGAGGTCGTCCAGCCGTGATCATGTGTGACAATGCCAAGAACTTCGTAGGAGCAAAGCGGGAACTTCGACAGCTGTGGAATTTATTCGAGCAGCAACAGTTCCAGAATGCTGTAGCCAGCAACGCCGCAGACGAAGGGATTGAATTTAAGTTCATCCCGGCCAGATCGCCCAATTTCGGTGGTCTATGGGAAGCTGCCGTGAAATGCTTCAAAAACAGCTTCAAGAAGATCGTCGGTAGTCGGACGCTGCTGTATGATGAAATGCAGACAGTGCTTCCGCAAATCGAAGCTGTGTTAAACTCCAGGCCTCTCACTCCACTAAGCAACGATCCTGGAGACTTCGAAGCACTCACGCCCGGACATTTTCTTGTGCAACGTCCACTGACAGCGATTGCTGAACCCGATCTGGAGAATGTTCCAGCTAACCACCTAACCGTCTGGCAAAGGTCTCAGGACTACAGTCAGAAACTCTGGAAGAAGTGGAGCACACTTTACCTGTCCGATTTGCACAACCGGACAAAATGGACTCGACAACGAGACCAATGTGCTGTAATAGAGGTGAGGAGATGCTTCTGTGTAATACACAGCTGTTTGAATGTATTAGTGCACCGCTTAGGTTTTCACGCAGCAACCCTTTGCATTTGACTATGTGTGACGTCATACAGTTTGTTATCGAATGTTTCTGGGGCTACGTTGCTAGCAACCCTTCTGTTACTAAGGTTGTTATGGACTTTTATTTAAACAAAAACATGAAAAAATACAGCACGCGAAGATGGTACTTCAGGTAATTAATTCAATTTAGTTCTAACTTTTGTTTTATTTTAGGGCGAAATCTTGAACGAAGGATATGGAGGCATGGAAAACTGGGAACCGATAGAAGTGCTGGAATTATTCCACGTTTCACGAATACTTCGTGTGAGCTAACAAGCTCATGGCTGTAGTGCTGAATACCCTTATAACTGGAAAAGTTACGTAACTCGCAGATTGGTCAGGGATTCGAAGATTCAGGGATAAAGGTCCTGAATAAAATTATACAACTTTTGCGTCAAGGTGTTCGCTGTAGATTTGTTTTCAGTTGTGCTCTTGAATACTTCCACAATTGTACCGGCTCACGGCATGATGAAACTGTATGACGTCACTCCCCTTTTACATAATGTTTGTTTTGATATCACACTACACTAATACAAGCAAACATTGACTATCTCCTCACCTCTTATATATCACATTGCAACGAGACAACATCACCGTCGGAACCATGGTTCTGTTGATGGACGAGCGGCTACCGCCGCTGAAGTGGAATCTAGGTCGAGTCACCGAAGTATTTCGAGGCTCGGACGATAACATCCGCGTGGTAGACGTACGAACTGCGAATGGGGTTTTCCGAAGAGCGATATCGAAGATTTGCGTCCTTCCGATAAGGGATAACGCAACATCTACCAGCGATGAGGCATAATTCGTCTCCACCGGTGGTGCTTCGGCACCCGCGGAGGTCCCTAGGGCCTCCGCTTCCCAGTAAGTTTTGTATTTTATCAGTATTTCAAAAAAGCTTAAGGAATTTTCATACCCCATAGTCGTCGTGCTACCCGTCCCGGGTCTCCGGGACAGCGTATCGTTTGGAGCCAACCTAATCTTCCATCCAAGACCCTGTCCATTATTCATCGTTCCGAGGTATTATCGTCCGTTGGTGAAGGTGGTTGTGAGCGTCCAGTCCAGTCAAGAAGTCCTGTCAATCCGTGTGAAGCAACCCGTTTGTTTCCGAGTCCATCGGATACGTTACGTTGCGAAACTAATCCGTTCCATATCGCCGAGGTACAACCTGCAACAATCCGCTGGTTTAGCAAGCTGTAGCGTCAGTCGGAGTTTGGCCAACTCTATGACCGTCACTGTAGCCGCCCAATCAGCCCAAGAAGCGGTAAGAGCTCACCGCAACCGTTTGGTTTCATCCTTGGCAACCCATTGGTCAGTATCGCACCGTATGTCATCCGTTTGGACACCGTCGTCGCCGCTGGTAGCGGTCGCGGAGGCCACGAGGGCCTCCGCTCCAGGCAAGTTGTTGTATTGTACATAAATCCAAGTGAAAAAGCACCCTCTCATTTGCAGCAACGAACGAAGCCCTTCCCCGTCGTCGAGGACGACAGCAAGGCAACCGCGAGACGACCGAATTCCACCTTGAAGATGTCCCCTTAGCGATCAATGGTATCTCGCTCGGAGTATCGTCATCGCCATCCATTTAGAGGAATCGACCGCAGCCCCGTATAAGTACCGTAATGGCACACCGCCGTTTGTTTCGTCGTCAGCAAGCAAGTCGCAGACGCATCTGAAGATCCCGCAAGAAGCAACCACCAACCTTCGCGATGTGCCCAGAAGCCATCGTATTCGTCACGAACCAGCACCATCAGCCACGAGCCGTTTTGAGTACGGCATTCCAGTAGTAATCGTATCGTCACCAGGAAGAATTTGAAGAATTGTCAAGTGAATTCAGATATCAACGAAGAATTTCGTAGAAGATTAGGAACTAATTGAATTAGAATAACAAATTAGTTGAAATCCGTAGGTTTCAAGGCGGCCGGCGTATGATTGCGCCAATACTTAAAATAGAATATTAAATTTATGTTGCGAGAGCCACCCTAGTCTGTGGTCACTCACCGCCAGATAGAATTATTGTAAATTTTGCACCCTATCGGACGCGACGATTTGTAATCGCCGCCGGTAAAACCGTCGCCAAAATCGTCGCCAGCCAAGCAACCGCTGTGAATTTGACGTTTCACCAGTCTTACCAACACAATGGCAAATCACCTCCTTTGATTTATTTTGTGGCATTTGACGTTTCACCAGTTTTGCCAACATAATGGCAAATCACCTCCTTTGATTGGTTTGCTGGCGACGATTTTTTCAGTCTGTTCGAAAGTTGGCGGCGCGTTTTGTTGCGAATGAAACAGACAATATCAGCACACATTTGAACGCAGTACATCACCGCACACTATTGCCTCTGTAGGGTACAGGTAATAGGCCTTTAGGAACCGATCGCCTCCCGATCGTGTGTTGTGAAGCCAGGAGAAGCAGTAGAACAGCTGAGCAGTCAGTAATAAATAAACCTCCGTCGCGTTCGGTCGGAATAAACGATCCCAGTACCTTGCTTCGAAAAATAAAGTTTTTTACCTTTCCACGTAATAAAGTCGGAGTTCAGTGACCGCAAATTGACCTAGTGTTCTTTAGTGGAAATATCACCGCGCGAGTCCCCGTCGATACCGGGTTGATTATACGAACCCTTCGCTCTATGTGCGTGAACAGTGACAACTGCGTCAGAGCTTGCTTCTCGGTTAAATGTCCATATTAGTACTTTACAGTTTAATCACTGAGAATATTTTTCGCTAAATAACAAAGGAATTCTATGCTCTCGAAAGTACTAAAATTTTTCAAAGCCAAAAAGATTCTCGATTGGCGGGATTCGAATCCGCGACACTAAGCTGTGGTCTTGTTGAACAGTTGTGCGTTAATTGCTATAAATATTTTACGAGAGCCCTAGTAAGTTCTGACATTATAACTACAAAAAAAACACAATCCGCGAAAGTTTATTTTTGGTTCATTCCGGGAAGTGGCACTCCGGGAAACGGGTTTCCGGGAAATGGGTCATACCGGGAAATGATTTCCGGGAAACGGCATTCCGGGAAATGGTTTTCCGGGAAATGTCATTGAATCTATAAAAACAAACTGGATGATATTTTAAACTTACAATGGGAAATTGTATGCAATAAGTACTTAAGGCTAAGTAGCCCGTTATTCGTTTTGGCAACAATGATGACTTTTCAGCATGCATTTCAAAGTGATAAAACTCAGTCTTGATAGTTTATATTGACTTGAAAAAGAATCACTGTACGCGCTAACATGCATAAAGTATGCTGATACTTTTTCAGCTATGTCAGTGCAAAACCAACTGATTTTCTTTGATTCGAAATCGTGAAATGAATTAGCAACAATCATTAACGACGCGTACAAATTTCAATGACGGCCTACTTCGCCTTAAAGGACTTCGAGAATTGTGTAAAAGAATTTGTAACTACCCATGGACGTCCACACATCCTGGGGTGTCGACGTCCATACGCCTCGGCCAGCTCTCCTATGAAGTCACCTCCGGGTCGGCTTTAGACCCGGGAGGACTGAGAAACCCTACACTACCTGCCAACAATCGGACGAACAAAGGGTAGGCCAAAGTAATCAGAGGGATAATCTCTCACAAACAATAGTTAAGGAAACCAATCAAATTTGATCTAATAAATCTATTGTGGGGTGTTTAAGGGTTAATTACAATTTCTTTGTTCGTTGGGGCCCATAGCGTCGTGGTGTTTTGGTGGTGGAGGAAGGGAGGAGATGATGACGTACCTGCTGCAACACGTGCTAGACTTCGTTGGAGAGACGTCGGAAAGAGTGGCGTCGGCATCGCTCGCCGGCGAAGAGTGTACTGGGTTTCGCACTGACGGCCGAATTTGTCGTTTCGTCGGTCATCTTCGCGCCGCCCCGCGGCTTGTTTGCGGCGGTCACTATGGGGATGTGTATCGTACACACTAGGATACACTGGGAAAAACTATCACGATCCGAAGCGGGTTTGCAGCCCTTCTTTCGCAGGCCGTTATCGTATGGCCACTGATGGGGGGGGGGGTCCTGGTGATATATGGAAGCACCGTTGCGTAGGAGTCCGTGGGCTCGGCAATTACACACGAAAGAGTCTTCCACATCACGAACTTAACTGTCCGATTTAGCAACTCACTTCCTCTGAGAGGAACCTTCGCTTAACTTGTTGTTTGCTTCCGATCCCAGACTTAAGTGAACGAGCTCCCGTCGATCGATCTCTACTCTCCTTTTACAAGTCCCCCTCTCCATCCCATTCCTCCCGTTGCTCCACTCCCTTCCTCTTTACAATCCTACAGGATTTAGTGTTGTTGTGTTTTTGAAACATTTCAAACCGAGGGGAGTACAATGATTTCTCTAACTGGGTTTTGAATTCAATTTTAGCCTATAGCAGTGGTTCTCAACCTAACTTAACATTGCTTTCTTTTATTTATTTCTTTAATTACTAACAATCTTTTTATGTGAAACACTAACAATAGGATAAGTTTTAGTTATTTAGTATCATATGATAAGTTATTTTAACTAATAAGCTAAGGGAATACTAATACAATTATTTATTGAAAACTCAAATTAAGAAGGCCTCTATTGTTGCCGATATCGTCGGTAACAAATTCCTAAAGCATTCTCTGGAGTAATTTTTCGAAGAATTGTTTAAGCAAGATTATTCGAGAATCTATTTGTAAGACCAAAACGCCTAAGAAAAATTCAGGGAAAATTTGTTGAGGAATACCCACTTATCCCGAAAATGATGGGATTCTCAAGAAAAACTCAGTGAAAACTAATACAGGAGTTCTTGGAGAAAGCACTAAAAATGTACAGAAATAATTCATGAAGAAATCCCCATGGGAGTTCTTAAATGTACATGGTTAAATGCCTGGGAAGTGGTGATGGTTAAAGGCTGCGTTACTGTTACCCCTCTTGAGGGTTGTTGGAGTACAGTGAAAGCAGTCGATCAACGAGCGATCACTATCCTGCATGCGGCCTACAATGTGTTATCTTAAGGTGCAAGAAAAAATGGCACAAAAGTCAGAACGGGAAAAGCAGTTTTCTTCTTTTAAAACAACAAATTGATGAAAATAAAAACACACAACCTTTTTATTTGGCAAATAAAAGAGCTGTGTGTTTTTATTTTCTTCAATTTGTTGATTTAAAAAGAGAAAACTGCTTTTTCAGTTTTGACTTTTGCGCCATTTTTACTTGGGCCTTAAATCGTGTAGTAAACGAGTTCGTGGGAAGTTATTAAGCCGGCTTCGTTGACGACGTTGACGACCGATCAACAATGGACCAGAACTTTACTATAGGCGAATCCTCCAAAAATGTCGTCAATACCAGGTCCCAACGCATCACATTTCATCGATTTCAAGTCAGCATATGATAGTATCGACCGCGCAGAGCTGTGGCAAATCATGGACGAGAACGGCTTTTTCGGGAAGCTTACAAGACTGATAAGAGCAACAATGGAAGGTGTGAAGATGTGTTGAATCCCTCCGGGGACTACGAAAAGGTGATGGACTCTCGTGTCTGTTGTTCAATATCACGCTAGAAAATGTTATGCGGAGAGCCGGGCTTAACAGCCGGAGTATGATTTTCACAAGATACAGTCATTTTGTTTGCTTCGCGGATGATATAAACATTGTCGGTGGCACGTTTGAAGAGATGACAGATCTGTACGCTCGCCTGAAATGCGAGGCAGCAAAAGTTGGACTGGTGGTGGATGCGTTCCAGACAAAATACATGCTAGTAGGTGGAGCCGAGCGCGTCAGAGCTTGCTTAGGTAGCATTGTTAAGAGATACGGTGGGCAGGGAAGAATGCCGGACAGCAATCCTGCAAGGATGGTGTTCGCTTCGGATCCGGTTGGTACAAGAAGGCGTGGAGCGCAGCTAGCTAGCTGGGTGAATCAAGTGCACAGCGATTTAGCGAGCGTGGGGCAGAATCGAGAATGGAGAGATGCAGTCACGAACCGAGTATTGTGGTGTGAAAGTGTTGATTCAATGTTATCTGGCTAGACTTAAACTAAATAAAAATTTCAAAAACGTTTGTTCTACATGGAGAACGTTTGTTCTACATGGAGAACGATAGTTTGGAAAACATACTAACACTTTTTTGTTTCAAATCATACACTTATGGGGCCTTCCTTAGCCGAGTGGTTAGAGTCCGCGGCTACAAAGCAAAGCCATGCTGAAGGTGTCTGGGTTCGATTCCCGGTCGGACCAGGATATATTCGTTATGGAAATTTCTTTGACTTCCCTGGGCATAGAGTATCATCGTACCTGCCACACGATTTACGAATGTGAAAATGGAAACTTAGGCAAAGAAAGCTCTCAGTTAATAACTGTTGTAGTGCTCATAAGAACACTAAGCTGAGTAGCCGGCTCTGTCCCAGTGAGGACTTTAATGCCAAGAAGAAGAAGAAGAAGAACTTATGAGTGTTGGATATATTATAGAGATAAAGGGCCAATATTTTGCACACTTAATTACAAAACTACAAATTTCGAGCTATCCAGTTGTTTAATGCTACATCTATATATTCCAATATGTTACAAAATCCAATATGTTATAAAAATCAACATTGACAAACACAATGAACTCATGTGTTCCTGAGAGTTTTTAAATCAACTTTAATTTGTCCCTACCAAGCTTTACTTTATTCTATTGCACATAAATGGAATAAGTTTTCTGCTCGAATCGATCGGAAGGAAGGAAAGCTTCATCTATGGCTGAATTATTCGCCAATCAATTTAAGCTGATTATAATGAGTTAACTCACTGGATGCCTAATAGAAGTGCATGGGAAAGGAAACATTGTGGCCATAGGAACGATTATTGTGGCATTTATTATTCGCATGCCTGGAGGAAAGGGTGTGCTGCCGTTGATGTAAGTAAGCGGCAAATCGATCGACGGCAAAAAGGAGAGAAAACTTTTTAATTCCCAATTATCGTTGAGGATTGTGCTGCTCAACTTCTTTTCTTATTGAAGAAGTTTTTTCCCTCGGCTATCCAATTCAAATAATAGCGTGCTATGCTGAAGTATTGCGTAACGGTCAACGATGCTTCTAAATATCGTTGACACTCTGCAAGACGAGGAATAACGAGAAGAAAGCAAGTGGTAAGGGTCACTTTGTCGAACAAATTTCCTCCGCCATTGTGCTCGTCATCCATTCAAACGAGATCGGAATTTACTTTTGTCAGATGTACAACGCTAGACGTAGCAGAAGGAAAAAGGATTTGGAACTTGTGATTCTCGTTTAGATGATAACTGCATTTGATAACAATGCTCAATGCCATCAAGCAGTTGGCTCGTTTACTGTAGAGCGACCTTGATGGTGTAATAGAAGTATGGATTGGTTAATTTGAGACCTTTTTCTAGTTGGATTGGCAAGCGTCAAACGAAAGCTTTTATTGTGTAGTTAAGTCTACTGTTTATCTCCGCATGAGTTGATATTTTTCGACTAAGCTAACTGCGAGCAACAGTGAAGATTTTAATAAGAGTACATCAAAAGTCAAATCTCAAGTAGGATTCATTGTTATGTTGATAATAATGATGAAACATTTTAGATATTGAAGGCCATGCTGATCCAGACATTACAACGCATAACTTAAACAACATCTCAGTGGTTACCGACAACCTCTGAGAGCAATGCATAAAATAAAGGTAAAGGTATTTTCTTCTTCGCTACTAGGATGGGTGTATTTTCAGTAGACAATCCTCTTTGGTCGCACTAGTAGCGGTTTTTCTAGGAGTTATTCATTTGAGTATCATCTCAATTTTGTCCATACACTGATCAAAATCTAATTTTCTTGTTTAATATGTGAACTAATCACCTTTTTCTGTAGATTTATCGCACTTTTAGCAAAAGTAATAAATTTTCACCCCAACTCGGCTATTTCATGTCGTTTTAGCTTTAGGAACTGAGTCGGTGATCAACACGTAAACAAACCAATGTCAAGAAAATTTCAGTTCGATCGATCCTGATTTGGGTTGGGGTTGAAAGTGTGATTCAGAACGGGTTTCACCAGTTCCAACCTAATAGGTTCAAAAACGAATTCGACATTAGACTCTGTGGTTCTCATTCGACGATCTATTTCATGTGCACGTCACCGCTTTGTCGCTTTGCCAGAGCGAAGGCTACTGCATGCCTATGCGACACATTCTACACTCTTGCGACTGACTTCACACCGGAGCCATGTATAACTTCGAATGGTAAGTGCTCCTGTGATTGTTCGTTCTCTTGGATCCATTGCCTATGCGATTCCAGTTGTAGGGTCTCTTTAACTTCGCAGGCGCCCTGACGACCGGCGGTTCGTCACGATCGATGCTGCTCGACATTGAGCTAGTGGAAGTTCCGCTTGGTTTCCAATACCGTGCTTCAAGCAGGAATCCCATACCGCACTATCGATGACGTTTCACTAACTTGCATACGAGTCGTGCTGCTTCTTGGACCGCTTTATTTTGTCATAATTATCGCTATTACATTCATAATAGAGTGTTCATCCCGGGACATCCCGGGAACGCTGTAAATTCTCTTGAAAAAAAAGAGTACATCTCCACCCCCATTGGAATCACACCCAAATTTGGGGACAGAGATTATGTCCGCGCAAGCTGAAAACAATTCTGGCTGGCGACTGCTTGGAACGCAAAAAGTTTGGAAAGCTAGTTGGGCATTCAATGTACTTTGATCATGGTCTTCTAAGATAAAAGAAATGAGTTTTAATTGTGCTTTGGAAGGTGACGAGGGGACTAAATAAGTAACTCTATGGAAGGCGTAGTTATTTTTCATATTAATACTATATTAGCACTTTAACCCCAGGACTTACTTTTGTAACCAAAAAATTCTTACTCATAATAAATTTCCTTCTAATTTTAAAAAATTTTTCTCTAAAAATTTATAGGGGAAAACAAATTATTTATATCTGCTAAAATGAATGCTCCAAAAATAACTAGATTTTTCCATCAGATATTCTGGATTTGATGATGCTTTTCGAAGACACAAGCCATTTTTTAGAAAATAAAAATATATATTGTCCGAATTTTCCAGCGATAATTTTCCAAACAACCATATTCGATTCTTGATAACCTCAAAAAAATCGCCGTTTTCAATCGTTGTTCCATATTTGTTGTAAATTTAATTATTTTGAGATATTTATCATCCACACACAGTTGTACAATACTAGGTCGAACGATGTGCAGAAACCGAATTAAAATTTCATTGAAAATTAAAAAGATTACAGCATGCACAAGGTGTCCACTTTATAAAATGAGACAGTCCTTACGGTCAAAACTAAATGGAGTTGGCCAGGAATATACACGCGTAACGCCCTGGTCCAAAACACATAAAACACCGTAATGTATTTGACCGTTTGTTCTTTTTACATGTTTCCATGTGGAGCGATGATGAAATCTATTCGCGTAGTTACCAGTTACGAAAAGTGTATGGGTCATCTAGAAAGATGCAGAGGGCTTACTTGGCTTCCATTAAGCAAGAACACGCAAACATTCCCTTCCATCCCCCAAAATTGACCTTCATTCGCGACGCAGCAGTACCGTTTTGTTTATTGTAATAATAAAAGTCATCTAGTACACTTACCATTTAAAATGCTTACTTGATCTTGAGTAGCTTTTGTACAGTCAGGTCTCTATTAGACCAGGGCTGCCCAACGTACGGCCCGCGGAGGTTCGAAGATGGCTTCTCATATTTTTGACCCATGGAATTTCCTACCAAACCGAAGTTTAGAAACATACCAAAACTGCTTTGATTTTCAATTCAGTTTCAATCATTTTTTTAATTGTCTTGTTTCCTTTATAAATCTTCTTGATGCTTAATTCTAAATTTTCAAATTCTGTGTGTTTCTAAGCATGACTTTCCTCGGCATTCAACAATTATTATTATTATTCATTCTTTATTATCGAGATTTTCAGCCATAGACTGTTTCATTCCCTGGCATTCAACAAATGCCTGGCCTGAACAAAAACGATGAACCAAGAGGCTTTTAAGTTTCATACATAGTCTGAGAAATAAATTTACCAAACACCTGGGCGGTGTGACTGCATTGGCAGGATTATATAAAGACAGGACAAAGTTTTTAACAGAATATTTTTAAGAATTCTGGACAACGACTTTCACGATAACATTGGCAAGATTCTCACAGAATTTCACCAGGATTACCAGAGATTTCTAGCCAGGATTTTCAAACGAATTCAATACATGGTAATTGTTCTAAAATCATAACCTTTTTGCTAGAACCTTAAGTAAATTTTAATAAAAATTTTGAGCAAATTTACTTGCTGAAATACTTTCTTTGAACTCCTCAAAATTTTAAGGTTGCATTTGAAGTGATTTTTGACTGAGATTCTTGAAGGAATCCTTAGGCACTATTCTGTAAAATCCTGGAACATTCTGACCAAGATTTTCATAATTAGCTATCAGATTTAGCACATTCCGGTGGTCGGATTCTGATAGGAATTTAGAGGTATGATTTTTTTTATAAAATCCTTGGGCATTATTCGGAATCCAAAAATTGGGGTAGATGCTGAAAAACATTCTCGCACTAGTTTTATATAGGGTGTAAAAATAAACTTCATCAACATCCAGCAGAATTATTAGCAGCAATTACTCTTTTTCTCGATTGCTGTCGAATGAAATGTTACTTCATTCACTGACTTTTGTTAGATTTATGATTTCATTTTATTTACTCTTGTCAAACTTCATGCGAATTTATGTGACCTTTTTTATAAATAGGCCCGCATCACAAAATTATTTCTGTGATATTGGTCCGCGGTTCAGAAGGTTGCGACAGGGCCCCCCAATGGTTGGGGGGCATTAAGAGGAATCTGCGTTATTTTAGGAGATTCCTATACGCCACAGGGCTGTATGGATTTCATCACTTGGGGGTAGTTGTTGATATCTCTATGCTCAAAGAGATAGCCACAGTACTTGTCTATCGGCGAAGTTCCATTGCTAAGTACGATCTACCTTAGGAGTTGAGGATTCATCCCTTTTAGTTGGAGAACTAGGCGATGTTTGGCGCTTTTTCTGAGTTTGCACTATATGTAACCATGAGGGGATAAGAATTGCAAAATTTTGTAACATATGTGATATCTCTAGATCTGATGTGTAGGAAGGTTGGGTCTTCGGAGGAGTTATTCAGTAGCTTCAAGGCTGACATTGCGGTGGTCATTTCTGATACGGAATTACGCCCACCAGGCGGCGCTTATGGGCATGGGAATTTTTGTTTTGCGCATCAGGCTCCGAGCCTGACCACTTAGAAGATGGCGTCGTCGGCAAATTTGACTCAGTATCACAAGGGTTAACATTATTGAGTTCAATAAGTTTCGATGTTTTGCCACTAGGACGGCGTAGTTGAGCATGAATTTTATGTTTTGCGCATAAGCTCCGTAGCCTGACCACTTAGAATAGATGGCGTCTTCGGCAAAGTTGCTCAGTATTACAGCGGCTAACATTATTTGAGCCGAAAGTTTCGAAATTGTGGGCCACTAGGCGGCGCTATTGAGCAAAGTAATTTTTTGTTCTGCGGAGTAGCTCAGTTGCCTGACCAAGTTGGTTCAGTATGAACAAGGGCTGGATTTCCTTTGGATGGTGTCACGTTTAAGTAAAAGGCCTAGAGAAAAATAATACTTATGTTTTTACAATCGGATAAAAGTGTGGACGGGTATCCTAGTTATTTTTTGACGATTTGGGAGAATTTTTGATCAATTATTTGGGGATATGCAGAAAGAGTGAGGATTCGTTCACTACTCAAATATGCTGATCGTTAGCTATTTATATTAAACAAAGAAAACCAATATATATATGTTTTATTTCTATTTTCGTAATTGTTGAACCCACATTTTCAAGATATGGATTGGATAGAAATTGACTTGGTTGGAATGTCAGTTAGTGCTAATAAATTGGGAAATCCATTCGCTTACATCTTTATGAGATAACTTTAAGGACTGGCCTGTATCTCTTTTATGTACACGACACTTCTTGTTTGAAATTATTTTTAAAGTTATAAACCTTCTTTTTCATAACGATAATTTCTATCCTATAAAAAAACAACTTTTTCTCACGATTTCTACCGTATATATCTTAAAATCTCGAAACTCTCGGCTCAAATAATTGTTAGTCCTTTGTGGTACTGAACAACTTCCGAAGACGTTTTTTTCTAAATGATCAGGGCATATCTGAGCTTATCCCGCAAAACAAAAACTTCAGTTAGGGCATCAAATGCTCACTTAAAGCGCCGTATGGCGGCAAAATTTCGAACACCTTTTCGGCTTCAAATAATGTTAGCCTTGTGCAACTTTACCGAAGAAGCCACTCCTTAGTGGTCGGCTACGGGAGCTGACTGCCGCAATACGAAAAATTATTCTTGCTCACTAGCGCCGCCAAACAGTGACAAAATTTCGAAAACTTCTCGTTCCTCAAATAATGTTAGCCCTATGTGATACTGAACAAACTTTGTCGAAGTACACCATCTTTCTAATAGGTTAAGGGCTACTGAGCTTCGCGTAAAAAAACAAACATTCTTTTGCTCACTAGCGCCGCCTAGTGACACAATTCGAAACTTTCGGCGTCAAATAATGGTTAGCCCTTGTTGATACCTCGAACATAAACTTTGTCCGAAAGAGACACCATCTTTTTCTAAAAGGAAGGCTACTGCAGCTTCGCGCAAAACGAACAATTCCCATGTTCACGCATTGCGCGCACTAGTGGCACATGATTTTCTAAACTTTCGCTCAAATAATGCTTAACCCTTGTGATACTTGAGTAAAACTGTGCGAAAGACGCCATCTTTCTAAATGGTCAGGCAACTGAGCTATGCACAAACAAAATTCTTTGGCATCACTAGCGCCCTAGTCGAACATGTTTCAAGAACATTCGGCTCAAATAATGTTACTTTTGTGAGCAACTTTGCTGAAGACCTCATCTTTCTATATGTCAGCTTACTAACTATGAAAAAACAAAATTCCGGTGCGTACATTGCGCCGCTAGTGGCAAAGTTTCGAAAACTTTAGGCTCCAAATAATGTTTAGGTCTGTTGTGATACTTGAAGCACGTTTTTGCCGAAATACGCCATTTCTAAGTGGTCTACTGAGCTATGCGCCTCAAAAATTAAAAATTACTGAATGCCCACTAGCGCCGCCTCATGGTGGCGTAATTCCGTATCAGAACGAGCACCGATGTCAGCCCTTGAGTCTACTTGAAAACTCCTCCCAAGGCACCCACCACCTTCCAAAACATCAGGTCTAGAGATATTATATTGTTACAAAAATTTGGCATTCTTATCCCTCATGGTTCATATAGTGCAATTCAGAAAAAGCGCCCCTATCGGCCAAAGTTTCTCAACTAAAAGGATGCATCCCAACTCCTAAAGGTAAATCGTTCTTAGGCACTAAAAACTTCCGCCGAAGACAGTATTGTGCCTATCTCATTTGTTAATAGGAGCGAGATATTCACGAACCCCAAGTGATGAAATCCATAAGCGCCTGGGTCTCCTATAAACGTTCTGGTTGGTCTTATAGGAGTGAGCGTAATAGGAGTGCACGTTATAGTGAATGCGGTTTAATAGGGATACCCGACTGTAGGTTTCTTTGAGTAAGTACTTGATTTTTTTTTTTCAAAATTTGAAAATTTATTTTATTTTCGTCAATCATTGTCTTAGACTACCATACGTTACATAGTTGTGGGGGGGGTCGCGTAGTCCTTGAGGTTACGCTTTCGCTTCATAAGGCAGGAAGCTCATGGATTTCATTCCCAGCCCCTCCAAAAAATAACCCGGTCCAGCACCAGAAGACGGCCGCATGGAGGGACCGTGCTTAGGAAGGGGAGCACATCATCCTCCAACAGTTTCAGATGGTGACTGAGACAAACTGACCCACTTCGCAAGGCAGCAGCCTCAAACGACTCAGGAAACGGCAAAACGAACCACCGTCGAGGAGCAATGGACTATGGTTGCTTATGGAAATCGATTGGAACAAACAGCAAGCCTCTTCCTACTGCTCGAATGTGAGAGGGCAAAAGAGCAGAAGAGAGAGTGGAAAGAAGATGTAAAAATATGATAGTTATAATAGCAGACTGTATCGGTAAGTGAAGATACAAATAAACTGATTATCGTGCACAGTACGTGGCATCGAGCACGTGAGCAGCCTTACAAAAAAAAAAAAAAAATAGTTACATAGTTTTTTCTTTCATAATTTAAGATATCACTCAGTGAGTTTAAAAATATTTTTCAATTGGCCATCCGGGGCATACGATTAGAATCAATCATTTCACAGTGCCTCAATTGTAAACAGACATAATTTTGATTAGAGGACTAACTTTGGGTAGTTTGTACGATAGAGCGATATCTAAAGTAAAACCATATTTCCCCTGGTGACGCAAATTGTCGATCAGCCAGCATGACAAAATTAATTTGGATAATAGCTTTGTTGAGTCAGATACGTTGTGTAAACGATATCGTTTAACCGAAATGGACCCATGGCACACTCGCGCTTTCATTATCACATCCGTTGATCATTTATAGTGATGTTTTCACAGCAATCCGACTTACTCATCATTGACGGAAAGGAAATTCAGTCTATCCTAATTTGGGGAGTGCGTATAGTAAACTGCTTTGAATCGACCTCTATCGTTCTTGCAGGTGAATTTCAATTGAGGGAACCCAGACAACACTACAATACTTTAAACTATGAAGCAACGTAAGGGTTTTGAATCGATATACCAGCGATCACTTGCACAAATGATAATCCGAAACGTTTTTATCACAGACAAACAGATCGTATCACCTTAGAACAAATCCCGATCAAAATCATAGTACCGATGAACTGTACGCCCAATGCTAAAACATCCATCGGGTGTCACCATTTGGCCGATGGACCAACAGATGGCGGTAGTGTGTAAACGTCAAACGCAAAACAAAAACGATGCGAGCCGCTGCGCGGTAGGTGGATGCCACCTACCGATGATATTTGAAATGACGCCGTGTAAAAATGGTGGTCGTGGACATCGATGAGAGTGTGACGTCTGTTTGTCTGATGGTTTTCATGAAGTTTAGCCATTATTGCTTGCCCGCTTTTGAGTTATTGTGTTTTTCGTCTTACATCGAACGTTAATTTGGAATCCAAAATTATCCTAGATCTCCTAATTTTAATACTTTTATCACATTTTTTAACAATGTTGCGTTTCCCAACCCTTATTGTTAAATTTGAGTGTTTCGTTTTCTGCTTAAGTTAAGTTAGATTACATTTTTCAACATTCAATTTCAAAAACTTTAAACAAGGTATTGAATAAAAGATTTATTATGAAATGGTTCAAATAATCGTACGTCTTTTCATGATTTCTAAAAACAATTTCATTCATCTGCCATGGTATAAGAATCCGTCAGGTTATTTTTAAGAATAAAAAGATACGTCGTTACAATATAAAATAAAAAGGGTAGAGGTCCTAATGGAGCGCTTGAGAACACCTGATGGTGGACTTGAATTGGTTTTGGATTTTTTTGTCATCTAATTAATCTTACCTATTGGCTGCCGGTCAGTTAGATATGATTCAATCCAATTGAGAGAGCTTTTTCTCGATACCTATTTAATTCAGTTTGAAAATTAACATTGAAATGTCAAGTCTAATCAAATGCTTTACTAATAATCAGTGTAGAGAGCCTCTAACTGGTTACCTTTTATCCATTGCCATTATAGGGAATAATCAACAAACTCCAGGAGGTTTTGTAGTTAGTGAACGGCCTTACTCTCAAACCCAACGTCTGACTTTTCATTAAAAATGAACTTTAAAAATCATAAACTTGGCCAATTTATTAATCAAGTTTTGGATCTTTTGGTCTCAAACAAACCGCATACTCCTTCAAGATTTATTGTGTTTCCGGAAGAAATGGGATTGGCCACTTGGTTCCGGAGTTATTCCGGATTCAAATGGGGTATATTCGTTCCGGAAGTGATAGTCTTTAGATTTTTCAAGATTAGCGGTAAAGAAAATTATTCATTGTGTACTTTTCTTTAAGTAAAAAGCTGCAGAAGGTGGAATGACATTGGTTCTCATTGATTCTGGCCATTTCGGATACCCGGTCACCTGGCACCGGTTTCCTGAATGTACCCAGAGAGGACATTTTCTGAAACTCAAAGAATACTACCGTGCGACGGCTCATAATTCATGATTCTTATCCGGAACATCATAGATATAATGCCCAAAGACAATATGAGGTTCTGGTCACATCCAAATACCCCGGAATCGGTTCCGGGTGGCCTCAGTGGGACACTTTTGTAATCTTACTCACTCATATCGTGGCGACGGCTCAAAATCATGATTTTTATCCGGAACATTCAAAGATATAATGCCAAGAGACCATATGAGTTCTTGGCCACATCCGGATACCCCGGAATCCGGTTCCGGTAGGCCTCATTGGGACACTTTGTGGTAATTTTTACTCACTCATATCGTGCACGGCTCAAAAATTCATGATTTTTTTTATCCGGAACATCATAGATATTATGCCAAAGGACCCATATGAGGTTCTGGCCACTTCGGATACCCCGAATCGGTTCCAGGAGAGGCCTCAGTTGGACACTTTCGTAATCCTACTCACTCATACCGTGCGACGGCTTAAAATTCATGATTTTTTATCCTTAACAGCATAGATATAAATGCCAAAGACCAATATGAGGTTCTGGCTATCTGGATACCCCGAATCGGTTCCGGGAGGCCTCAGTTAGGACAATTACGTTATATACTTCACTCATATCGTGCGACGGCTTTAAAATTCCTGATTTTTTATCCTTAACATATAGATATAATGCCAAAGACCATATGAGGTTCTGGCCAACATCCGGATACGTCTGAATCGGTTCCGGAGGGCCTCAGTAGGCACTTTCGTAATCCTACTCACTCATATCGTGCGAAGGCTCAAAATTTATGAATTGTCATCATGAACACATAGTTATATTTGCCGTGGACCAATATGAGGTTCTGGTTACTGATTTTGATAAGGTATAGTGCGTTTGATTTTGGCAGAATTCCAGAAAAAAATCATGTTGCCAATATCGAACCGTGCAAAATCAAAAGTTGTTTTTTAATCATTACTTTTGTATTTAATAAACACGGATTAACTACAGTCGACTCTCCACAACTCGATGTCTTATAACTCGATATATTCTATAACTCGATGGATTTTGCCGTCCCTTCAAAAATTCCCATACATCTGCTCTCCATAAGTCGATGTTTCTATAACTCGATGTCTCCACTAGTCGAGTGCCCGTGGAGGAAAAATTTCCCTCCATAACTCGATATCCATCTAAAAAACCCATTTTATACACGGAGATATGGACCATTTCTGCTTAACAGTGAATAAAGGATTGCAAGTTGTAATAGAAGTTTAAAAAACATAAACATAAAAAAATAATTTTTTTAGTAAAAATAGGTATTTTTTCGAATATTTTTGAAAAACGGGTCCAAAGATATTTTTTTCAAAATGCTATCAACAAAATGATATTGTCTGCTTGCAGAAGTGATTCGATAAAAGTATAGAAAATATAGAAATTTAAGGCTTTGATTTTAAAATTTTTGTAATCGGTATGTTCTATAACCGATAATCTATATAGTCCGATGGTCCCTTGAATTATCGAGTTATGGGAGAGTTAACTGTATTTTGAAACAAAAGACTCAATAAACATTAGATAACCAAGATCAGGGGACTAACCCATGATGTATTTTTTTTTTTGTTATATAATTTCAGTACGAGTCGGTTTCCAATTATCCGGATTCGATTATCCGGAATTTTAGACTCGATTACGGAGTACGATATTTAATATTCTTGTTTTTTCAGATTTGTGCCATAAATTTGAGATAATTTAGTATTGCACATACAATATGAATGGTTTTAGCAGTTTTGGACGTAAGGTAAGAAAAAAGGGAGTCTGAAAAAGTTTTTTTTTTTGTGTACGTTGCTCAAAAATTGTTTTTTCTTCTCAAGACCCCCAAATGTTCATAGAAATATTCGTGCTACGCCACTGCATTCATATAAATACAATAACAATGAAAAAATATTTGAGTTCTTTATTCGCAGATTTCATTACCGGAGGATTCGATTATCCGTAGGGAAAAACATCGATACTCGAGTCCGGGGCCCAGATAGCCGTAGCGGTAAACGCGCAGCTATTCAGGAAGACCAAGCTGAGGGTCGTGGATTCGAATCCCACCGGTCGAGGATCTTTCGGGTTGGAAATATTTTCTCGACTTTCCAGGGCATAGAGTATCTCGTACCTGCCACACGATATTACGCATGTGAAAAATGGTTATTGGCAAGAAGCTCTCAGTTAATTAACTGTTGGAGTGCTCATAAGAACACTAACTGAGAAGCAGGCTCTGTCCCATTAGGGACTAACGCCAGAAAGAAGAAGAAAGAAGACTCGAGTCCGATCTGTAGTACCAATAGATAATTTAGCTGCATTGTGTAATGAAAAACAAACTAATCTTAATATGTCTGTAGATTCAAGTATAGGTCGGACTCGATAATCGAATCGCTAAAACAACATTTAAAAATCCGCGATAAAAGAAATAAAATAAAAACACGGTTTTTTATCGTGGTTTTTTATGTTGATATAAAAACGGTAAGCCAGAAATGTATCTTGGACTATCGATATGGATAAGCTATCTCAATGGATTCAACGAAGATTACACAGAGTGCATATGAGTTCTTATCAGAAACATTCTGAGTAATCGCATGTTACTAGAATATATATGATCCATGGCATAATAGCTATGATGTGCAGATAAAATCTAGGAATTTTGAGCCGTCGCACGATACGAATGAGTGGATTACAAAAGTGTCCTACTGAGGCCCTCCGGAAACGATTCCGGGGTATACGGATGTGGCCAGAACCTCATATTGCTTTGCATTATATCTATGATGTAAGGATAAAAAATCAGGAATTTTTAAGCCGTCGCACGATATGAGTGAGTAAGATTACAAAAGTGTCTCACTTGAGGCCCACCGGAACCGATTCCGGGTATCCGGATGTGACTAGAAACTCATTTGGTCTTGGCATTATATCTATGATGTTCTGGATAAAAAATCATGAATTTATGAGCCGTTGCACGGTAGTATTCTTTGAGTTTCAGAAAATTTCCTCTCTGGGTACATTCAGGAACCGTGCCAGGTGACCGGTATCCGAAGTGGCCAGAATCAATGAGAACCAATGTCATTCGACCTTCTGGCAGCTTTTTACTTATTAGAAAGTACACAATGATAATTTTCTTACCGCTAATCTTGAAAAATCTAAGGGAACTATCACTTCCGGAACGAATATACCCATTTGAATCCGATAACTCCGGAACCAAGTGCCAATCCCATTTCTTCCGGAACACAATAAATCTTGAGGTGGTATGCGGTTTGTTTGAGACCAAAAGATCCAAAATTGATTAATAATTGGCCAGTTATGTTTTTTTAAAGTTCATTTTTAATGAAAAGTCAACGTTGGGGGTTTGAGAGTTAAAGAAGCCATGTTGTGAATTAGTTATTCTGTGTTTAATTTGGCAAAAATACATTGTTAATAATTGGATTCGAACAGTTTTGGAATGCATGAAATGATGACAATCCCACGATAATTCCTGATATCAGATTTTTTGCCTAATGTAATTAGGTACCAAGAAAGACTTTTTCCATTCCTTTGGAATTCACCAGATTCAAGTGACATATTGAAAAGCCAGAATAGTGGATTGTAAGTTCTACCGCTAATTTTTTTATAAGTACTGGTGGGATTCCATCTGGCCCTGATCCTTTAGTAGCATCAAAAATCATTCAGACCTGTCGTAATGTCTGAACAATGAATTTGATTTACTCCAACATCCCTTGAAATCTCTGGAAGTATGAAAAATATCCAAAATCACGATCATTATCAGAGAAGTTTCTTGAAAAAAAGTTGCAAAAAGGTTACAAATATCTTCTGAGTTATTTCCTTCTTTGTCGTCTAATGTCATTTTTGATGGGAAAATTGTTTGAATTAATCTTTGATTTGAAATAGTTGAAGAAATTCTTTTGGACATGACTTGACTTCCATTTCGGCTTTTATGTTATAATCTGTAAGTGCATTTAGAAAATAGTTAAATTTAGTTGATCACAAATACTCAGATACTTTCTTAATTTGCTTGACTTATGTGCCTGTAGGTTTTGTGTGCTTTTTGTTTGCGATTTTTCAAATTAATGATTTGCTTATTGAACCAGATTGGATTTTTTGAGCCAAAAACCTCGTCTTTTACGTTTGAGTGGAACTTCCTCCTGAATTACCTCCGACAATATTTTGTAGAAGTTTTGTACGGCACTTTCAATATTTACTTCTTCTTTCAGATTGGATTGCCAGATTACTCTATTTATTTTGTACCTGATATTGTCATAATTGCCATATTGTAATCAAAAACATTCTCATAACTACAGTCGTTGGAGATTAAGGTTACTGTGTACAAATATGGAATATTCGATCGCTGTGTGGAAGCTTCATTTTTCCATTAACGGAGAAACAGATTCCACAACTCAAAAATCCTCACATATATTCGTTAGAAGTAAATCTTAGAAACAATTCTGTTGTGTTTTTGACATTGATTAATTTATTTGAGTCCTAGGAATGCGATTTTCTCAAAATATAATTGTAATGTTTCATTTTTCACCAACAACTGGAAGAAGAATGCTCTCATTATCATAATCTGGAATAAAATCTACATTTCGTTGATTGAAATCACCATAAATATGAATTTTATATTCAGAGGAAAGTATGAAACGATTTCTTCGGCTGCTTTAAAGAACACTTCATACGTCAACTTAGTAGCTCGATCAGGAGGAAAGTAAACTGACACGAATATATGAGTCTCTCCAATGATCCAAACGTGCTCAAAATACTTAAATTTTGGTGAAGCAATAAGCTCAGAATTTGAATTTTGAAGAAATTGCAACTAGAACTCCACCACCTGACTTCCTTTGGGTTAAAACTAAATCTCGATCATTTCTTCAATACATTATAGTTGCTACCAAAAATTCTTCGTTTTTAATGCTATCGTTCCAACTTGTTTCAGGGCCCAAAATAACTAAAAACGAGGAGCTTAATATATGTTTACTAATTATACTCATTTTTGATGGCGCTCTACATGCGATTGAAATTCTGGCAATATACCAGAATTTCAGTAGAACGATTTTCTGAAGAAATTGATGGTAGTTCGTCATTCTTAAACTATTTCTATATCTATTGAAACGTTACCAGCCTTCGTCATGGTCTGCCTCTGTAGAGTGCGTCAGGGTCGGATGAAAACACGAACGTTCACAGGAACACGACGAACAATGCTGAGAAAAAGAGTTCTCAGAGCGGGCCCGAGAGTCCAATTTGGGGAAGAAGAGGAGCTTGTTTGAGGAAACTGGTGATCCACCGGGTACGGGTATAGTGTTTCTCCTCGTTGAAACTTGATACCTTGATGATTTGCAGTAGAGTGACCATGTGGGTTTTGCTGCCTATGTTGGTTTTTATTGAAAAGACCGTTTTATTGTTGTTGAGTATGCCTTATATATTGTTCCGGATCTGTCCGTCATTGTTGTTGTTGCGGACTGAAATTGCTAATTCCCATTCGCATGCGTTTCGTTTGCGACGTTTCCTTGCCTCATCTGCGTTTTTTTTGTTGATTCAAGCGGCGAACGTTGGCGTGCATCGTATTACTGCCAA
>NW_018735149.1:0-25038 GCF_002204515.2 Aedes aegypti | reverse complement strand
CAGCACTGCCAAACGATTTAATAAATCTGGTATGTTCAAATTATTCCGATAGCCCGTTCCGCCAGACTTTGAATGAAGTGACTTTAATGTTGAGCTATAAATAATGTGATCTTGTTATACTTGAATTTCAGTGAAGCTGGTAGATCAACAGATATCTCGTACGTGGCGTAACATTTTTTTAAGGGGCTGAAATTCATGGTACTCTATTTATTAATTAATGAACATGTTGTGAAATTTTGGTTTTCCAATTTATTTTCCTTTTTAATGGGTATAAATTGTCTGACATATTATATTTATTTTATTATATTATAGTATATTATAGTATGTTATATTGTTTTATATTATATAATATTGTATTATATTTTATTATACTAGTGATCCCGGCAAATTTCTTCTTGCCATCAAGTAGGCTGCTTTAAAAAGTCATATAATCTCCCATACAAAATAACACATAAGTCCTCTTCCATTTTTCTGATTATTACGGAGACTTTCCCAAACCATTTCAGGCAGTTCTCAGGCTTTTTCGTGACATACAAACACCACTCAATTTTTATTTATATAGATTATATTATATATATTGTTTTGTATTGTATTATATATATTATATTGTATTATATTATATTATATTATATTATATTATATTATATTATATTATGTTATATTATATTATATTATATTATATTATATTATATATATATTGTATATTATATTATATTATATTGTATAATATTATACTATTTTCTCTTATATGGTATAAAATGATATTGTAATGTTTTATACTATATTATATTACATTACATTGTATAGTTATTTCAGAACGTATTAGTCCATATCTATATTTTTATTCTATTTACCGTTGTCAAGGAAACCTACCTATGTGCATATGTGAGAGTTTTCACAAAATTTCGAAATAGTATTCCCTGATTTTTAGCTCTTCCAGTGAATATTTATACATTTTTTTTCTCAAGGTAAACGTCGGAATCCTAGAGAATGGATATAACGAGGGAATCTTTCAAATCTGTTAGCCATTAAAATTTATTATTTGTAAATTACATACTAGTGCTAGCTATCCCAAGGAGAATTTATCTTCCTACTACGTTGTTTGTGTTGGAGTGCCACATGTTTCATGGAGGGAATCCAAACATAATAAAATTGGGAAATTCGATTTTATTACTAGTGCGGCATTTACCTTATATTTAAATTTTCTTTTTCAGACACTTATTTCAGAATCCTATACGAAATCATCAAAGAGGCTGGATAGTGACATACAAACATTATTCCATTTCATTAATACAGATAATATTGTGCTCATTTATAGTATATGGTGTAGTATTCACTTTTTTTAATACATTATAGCTAGTTTGTTGTATTTCTATCTTATATTGTTATTTTTGATGTTTATATTGTATTACATAATATACTGTTTTATATCATTTTTGCATTGCGTTATATTTCATCATCAGCAGGGATCCTATTCTATTAAATGATCAACTTCTTTAATCATTTTGAAGTCTACATATAGATACCAACTTAATGATTACTTTGCATCTTTCAGCTCTTTGTTCATCTGTATTACCTACTTATTTTGGAGTGTGCTCAATAAAGTTGAAATCATCATATTCATTGGATTAAATCATCTGTATCATCCATAATACATTATATATTGAACAAAATTTAAATTCTTATGTATATCTCATTATATTTATTCATTTCATCATATGTTGGATTGGGAGGTGCAGCAGACTATTCTCTTTTCCCGCAGGTTTTCGCGTAAGTGTTCTTTGCTTACCGGTTCGCTTACAGTTCCTTTGGCCCTTCATACATGGTATTAGGAATTCAATTTAATAATGAAAATTAACTCTGCTAACCAGTGAAACCGCATGCAGAGCAAGACCAAGCTAGGATGGTGACTATCTATATATACATTGTTAATTGTATTTTTCAGGCTTGTTGGAACAATCCGGTTATTATGTATTTAATATTAATCAACTTTCATTCATCGATCTAGGTCAAACCATCGAGTTGTAGCACGATTTCCTATTTTTTATATTTTAAATTATTGTATTTATTTTTAGTACATAACAATCATTTAATTGATCATATAACATGCGATATTGGGAGGGTCATCAGGGCACCATTGAAGTTACAGCTGGACAATGGAGTGGAGTACCAGCTGGAGTCAAGGGTAGAAGTAACCGTAACATCCTTGTAGATGGTTCTTCTATCCAACAGTTGTAATGGATTTGACGCGCCCTTCTTATAACAAAACCATCCCGTAGACAACTTGACAGACTATTGCAAATTTCGTTATACTTTCTGTTGGATCATTTTCATATTTGGAAGGAGATTATTTTTTCCCGCGGGTTTCGCGTAAGTGCCTCTGCTTACGGGTCCGCCACACCCCATTTTGGCCCTTCATAACCAATGGTAATGTTGAAATTCAGCATTCGATAATGAAAATTGACTGGTACTGATTAAACTGGTGGAACCGACATGCAGAGCCAGACCTCAGCTAGGATGGTGGCTTACCTACATACATACACATTGGTGTAACGTTGTACTATGATCTACTGTTCAATAGGTAATAAATAGGTATAAAAATAATTCCAATTGGCTCAATAAATAACAGATAATTTTCATTCCTTATAGCTACTCAGTCCAGTGGAGGTGCACGAATTACTTATTTAATAATTGGTTGTTGTACTAATTCATTGGCATAAATTCCAGAAGCATAATGGAGTCATCGGAGATACTAACATAATCACTGGCCCATTTAATATTTCAGCATGTCGTTCCTGTTCCGGAAATTGTAAATTCGTCCTTATTTTGGGGACTACCTAATGAGGTTCAATTCATCACATTTAAAAGAATGGAAATTCTGAAACATCTATATTCATATCATATACAATTTCCATTTATATATTTTATTATAATTATTTCATTTGTTATATGCTAGCTATTGAGAGGGTGAATAAATGCAATCAGAGAAGTCAAAAGATGGACGATGTAGTAGGGTGTCAGCTGGAGTCTAGGGGAATGTGCCATAACATCTTGCACTACATGCTGCTACCAATGACCTTAATGTAATTGTTTTGTTTACTACAGTAGGATACAGCGAATGAAACGAAGCGTTCCTGACGTAATATTATTGTTTGTTTGTCCTCCCTAAACATATGGAAGCTGGAATTTTGTTTTTGATGTATCAGGAAACTTTATTAACAAATCACTGATTTTTATTTTTATTCAAATTATTTGTTTAGTTGTATCATTCTTCCCTCGACCAGCCTAATTTCCATCAGTAGGACAAATAATCCAAAGAAAAATATATGTCGACCCGATATAATACTGCATGCATTCATATGCTGTTTCACTGCGTCATATTTTATTGTTTACTACCATTTTATTTTCATATTTTATTATCATATTATTATATTATAAATCTGTTCTAACTATATAACATATCACTATAATTGAATTTATCATGTTTTGGGAAGGGAGGGAGCATCAGGGCATCATTGAATTTACAACTGGACAATGAAGTGGAGTGCCAATCGGAGTCAGGAGAAAAGTGTTAGTCGTTCGCGTCTAGTACTTTCTCTCCAACAGTTGTAAAAGATTTGACGCGCCCTTCTTCTAACAAACCTTTCCCGTGGAAAGCTCGACAAGTATTGCAAATTCTAATACTCAATCTGTTGGATCATATGGCTGGAAGGAGATTCTCTATTTCCCGCGGGTTTCGCGTAAGTGTTTCTACTTACGGGTCCGCCACCCCCCTTTTGGCCCTTCATACAGCGATATGTTGAATGCAGATTGGTAATAAAATTGACCTTACTGTTGAGTGGAGCCGCATGCAGAGCAAGACTCAAGCAAGGATTGGTGGCTACCTACATACATACATACATACATACAAAACGTTTCTTGATTTCTTCTGCAAATCCTGCCATATAATTTTCATAGCAGGATCGCGAGTGCGTTGAAATTGTCTTCTCCTCACGTTTTTAAGACGGATCAAGAGTTTAAGATCATCGTCTATAATCACGGGATTCAAATTTTACTTCACATTTTGGAATTGCAATGCTCCGGGTTTCAACAATTGAATTTGTTAAAGTTTCAAGAGCATTGTCAATATCAATTTTAGTTTCTAAAGAAATGTTAACATCAAGATTAGAGTCAACATACGTTTTATATATATTCCAGTCGGCTCGTAAATAATTGGAAAGTGGAGCTGATAGGATTGAGAATCGCTTCTTGGGATATTGAAATGTAACAGGGACATGATCAGAATCAAAATCAGCATGAGTAATAAGTTGGCTACAAAGATGACTAGAGTCAGTTAAGACCAAATCAATCGTAGATGGATTTCTAGAAGAGGAAAAACATGTAGGGCTATCAGGGTACTGAATTGAGAAATATCCTGAAGAGCACTCATCAAATAAAATTCTGCCGTTGGAATTACTTTGAGAATTATTCCATGACCGATGTTTGGCATTAAAGTCACCAATGACAAAAAATTTTGACTTATTGCGAGTCAATTTACGCAAGTCAGTTTGGAGCAAATTAACTTGCTGTCCAGAGCATTGGAAAAGGCAAATAGGCAGCTATGAAAGTATAATTACCAAACTGTGTTTCAACAGAAACACCTAAAGTTTCATAAACTTTAGTTTCAAATGATGAAAACAGTTGATGTTTTATACGCCTATGAATGATGATTGCAACTCCCCCACATGCCCCATCAAGGCGATCATTACGATAAACAAAAAAGTTAGGATTTCTTTTGAGTTTTAGATCCAGGTTTTTAAATACGTTTCGGTAATAACTGATATATGCACGTTATTAACCGTAAGAAAATTAAACAGCTCGTCCTCTTTACCATTCAGAGAACGAGCATTCCAATTTAAAATATTTAAATTATTATTTGGATCCATTAGAACCAATTTGATTTGTGAATTTTACACCTACTTGGACTGCTTCAGTCATAGTGGTGGCTTTGAACATTGCATCAATCATTAGATTCAATTGTTCAGTTAGAAAATTAAAATCAGAGGCAGACATGTCATGTGATTTCCCATTAGAATTTCCGGTAGACGAAGAAGCGGAATTACCTGTGGCGGTAGGGTTTTTCCATTTGATTTGAAACAAGTGGAATGGGTACCCATGGATCTAACAGGGGAGGAGTTCAAATTTCCTGCTACGATATCGGCAAGGATTTACCGTGGGTAGATACATTCGAAATTGAAAGATTCGAACGGCTACCCGACGGATTAAAATTAGTTTGTGGAATGAACATGATTATGATCTTCTTGATGGGTATGATTCATGATCAAGCGATCGTTAACTGAAAAATGAGCATTGTTCGATACTCTACCAGGCAAATTCCGGAAACGACCGTTATCGTAACGGATATTATCTTTCATCTGCCTGGCACGAGCCTCAATGACCCTTTTGCGTGAAGGACAATTCCAAAAATTGGACTTATGGTTAGCCCCGCAATTACAGCATATGAATTTGGTGGTATCTTCCTTCACTGGACAGACGTCTTTGGCGTGAGAAGAACCTCCGCAAATCATGCATTTAGCATCCATGCGACAATTTTTTGTACCATGACCCCACTTTTGGCACCGACGGCACTGAGTGGGGTTCTGGTAATTTCCTCCAGGTTTCTGGAAATGTTCCCATGTCACACGGACATCAAACAAAAGTTTTGCTTTTTCTAAAGCTTTAATATTATTTAGTTCTTTTTTGTCAAAGTGAACTAAATAAAATTCTTGAGAAAGCCCTTTCCGAACAATGCCAGATTGGGTTCTCTTTTTCATAATGATTACTTGGACTGGGTAAAATCCAAGTAAATCATTTATTCCATTTTTGATCTCTTCAGGTGACTTATAGTCACTTGAGAGACCTTTCAAGACAACTTTGAACAAACGTTCAGTTTTGTCGTCATAGTAACAAATTTGTGCTTCTTCTCTTCAAGGTGTCTGAGAAGAAGTTCACGATCTTTAAGAGTTTCCGGGCAAAACGCGACAGTCTCCTTTCTTTGCGATTTGGAAGGAAACCTTGATTCCCTAATGGAGTTCAAGATTTCCTGCCTAAATCCCCCAAATTCGGAACAACTGACCACGATAGGCGGCACTCTTTGCTTCCTCACTTGAATCAAAGAGCCTGGGCTAGAGGCTGCTTCGATTTGGTGTTCGGAAAATTTGTCTAGAGCATCGAACTGATTGCTCATTTCGATACAATTATTCATTTCACCCTTGGAAGAAAGTTCGCAATTCCGGGGAAGCGTTCTTTCTTCCATTCTTGCCACGTGTAGTGACAGTTTTAAACCCCACTTTTTTGGAAGGAAGTAGTGAATTCAGAGATTCACCCTTCCTTTTGTTTGTTGTTGATACCATGTTCAATTAATGAACGAAAGAAGACGTGACCTTCGAAAATTTTTTTCCCAAGACGGTGTCCAAGAAGGATTACCACCGCTAGCTTTCGCCAACGGGTCCAACGAAAAATCGAAGGCACGGGTCCAAACAAGGATCGTAAAGGGATCAATAGTAGAAAAAATAGTACTGAAAAGTACTGTTTTAGTAGCACTGAAAGTACCGTTTTGAATTTTAGCACTGAAAAGTACTGTTTTTGTAGCACTGAAAAGTACTGTTTTATTGCTTTAGGTAGTTTTTAAGAAAACTTCCAAGAGCAGAGAGAATTCGTGTACGCACAGCACGAATGTACGATGCGCACTGATAGTCATATATTATTTAGGTTTTGCAATACCTGATCAAATTATCGTTTTGGTGTTTGTCGAATATGCATGAGATATTGCTTAAGATATTTATCTTCTTAAGCAGGGTTCTTCAATACCCTTATTCAGGTAGTAAGTATTGAAAATTATTTGGTATGATTTACCTTAGTTTGATATTTTGTAGCAATTTTCTTCTACTTGGGTAGAGTAGCTGCTCGTTATTTCAATGTAACTTCTGGGATTCAAAACAAATCTTAATATAGCTTAAGATTTTTTTTAGTTTTTAGATTTAGATTTCTGAAGTGTAGTTTGATTATCAATGTCTCACCCTAACGGGGAAAGAACACTTGCGGTTCGTTGGATCTCTGCCTCACCTGATTTCTTTCCTGTTCGGTTACTTTTGACCATGTCGCATTTATCCATCGCAGCACACGTTCAAGGTCCCGAGTAGGATTGGTCCACTGCAGATACGGAAGAAAAACTTTTTCTCTTCATACGAACGGTACAAATGTTGGACCATTTTCTTCAAGTCTGACTTTGGGTGGCAATCTTCGTGAGGGCTTTCATGCTAGTGAAAGTTGACAAATATGTATTTAGCCTCCGGAGGAGTCCCGATGGTCCCATTAGGACGGGGGTTTCCTGCACCAAGTCACACCACACCGAGATGATATCGTGACGAAAGCGACCATTAGGGCGTCCATCGGTCTGGATTATATTTCAGCAATTCATTACAAACTTTGGCTATCATCGCAAAATTCATGACGATGATGGGTAGTGCTTTTAAAATTTTTGCTTCCGCTCGGCCAAGACCAGCAAGGCGGAATGAGTGATAACTTCAATAATTACAAACTCCAGCGAAATTGTGGCTGAGGAATGGGGGAATGGGGAGAGGAACACGGTACAATAGCTTGCTAACAATGACCTATGACCGTCACGGATGGAAATTGCATAGTTGCTCATTTTATGGTTCAAAGTATAGGAAACAACGCTTGACAACAATTGTTATCGTTGTGAAGCAGGTGTTTGTAGTTGTTACGATGTAGAATGGTGAGTTGTTACACATCAACTACAGCTGTTCCCCTACAAGGTATGCAAATTGAAACTTCGTAATTGGAGACCCGCAGGTCACAGTATTTAAACGCACAGAAATGTATGCAGTCCTGGTCTCCTATTAGGTACATGATTAGGAGAGCCCAGGGTTTAATGTATTTCATCATTTTTTAATTGTTGTAAGATTTCGTATACGTCTCAAGTAATACAAATTGTTACAATTTTGTCACAGTGACTGGTATTTGACAAATAAAAAAATGTAACGAAGATATTGCACACAGTATTCCATTATTGAATATCGGTGGGATTCAAACCCACAACCCTCAGCTTGGGATGAATAGCTGCGCCTTCATCGCTACGGCCCTTTTACTTGGAATATTACTAAATGACTTCGTTGAGTACTGTAATGAACGACCGTTGGGTTTGGAGTACTTTCATTACTGCATTATTTACAGTAAATTGCTCATCTGAGGAGAAAATAACTGACAAAGGTACAATCGCCTATGGAATAGGTCATTTCTCGTTTCCGGGAACATTCGACATTATTGCTTCCAAATTTCTAAAGAAGATTATTTGTAAAGCTTCAATTGACCTGGCTAGCATAAACAACTTTCATCAGCGCAGGCGGACCATTCCGAGGACCTCTCACGCCGGGGCTATTATTCATCGTTCGTTTCCCCTGCCACTGTGCATCGCATTCCGATCCATCGAATCGCATCTCGGAGCACAAATTTGCTCCGACGGAAATAAATCGATCTGAAAATGGCGTGGAAATTGAAGCCTTCGCTTTTGATGTTGCCCATTCAGCGAACTCTGAATACGGCGGGCGAGCATCAGTGGCTTCGTGGAAGCTGCTCGTCAAAAGGAGGCCAGCGAGACAGAGAGAAAGCCGACCGGGATGAATAATTGAAAATCAATAAAGTACATATTTCAATGGGGACTCTCGAGCGAAGCTGCCAACATCCGTCAGCGATGTCTGACTGTTTGAAAACGAGAGCCCTTTCCGCTAGCAGATTGCCGGTTTGATTGTCGGCGTTGGTATCAGTGTCACAGTACTTCAATTGCCGTTATTATTTGAAGAAAAAAAATCTTAGATCTTCTACAAAGCTTCATTGGTTTGGAATGTTTTTCTGCTTTTCTTCAACTTCATCTGCATTATCGCCCAAAACTTTTCGAACGGGACGAAGTTCTGGTGTATTTGGCGGGTTTACCTCCTTCGCTTCGCACCAATCCCGTTACAGGCTTAGTGTAATGGCATGTAGCGAGATCCGGCCAGAACAGTGTAAAACCACGGGGACAGTGGAGGAAGGGCAGCAAGCGTTTTGGCAAGCATTCCTTTCGATAAATCTGCCCGTTTATGTTGCCGGTTATGACGAAAGGCTTGCTGTACCGTCCGCACTCCAAAATCGCCTGCTAAAACTGGTAACTTCTTCGCGAGTTTGTCCATATTTCTCTTTCGGAACTTTTCCGAACCTCCGAGGATTTGTTTGATGTCCGCTTTGATATATGTTTCGTCGTCCATGACGAGACAGCCTGGCTTGACCAGCCACTCAAGGTACAGCTTCCGCGCACGCAATTTGGCCACCGTGTTTTTGCTTTTCAGTCCGATTTGGCACCTTCCTGGCCAAAAAAATACGTAGCTCAGCCCGCTTCATGGTCTGCCGGACGAACCACTTCGACGAATTGACCTTTTTGGTCACATCTCGGGTAGAATGGTTCGGGTTATTCTTAAAGTACTACCAGATGTGTCCCACTCGGGTTCAGATTGGATACCACTTCTAGTACTGCATTTGGTCCTTTGGTACTGCAAAACGTACCCAAGATTGACACGCAGTACACTTTTTACGGCATTCTAGATTTTCTCTATTACCTTACGCGCCATAAAATTTTCGACAATTGCAAGGAACATGGAGATCTTTTTTTCGTCCGTCTTTTTTTCATCCACGCCTTCTCTGGATATTCCGTTTTCGGTCACTTAAAATGCGCCGCTCGATGGTCTTCATCTTCTTAAACACCTTCACAACGCGAGACACGATGGAATGGTGGATTCCAAGCCTTTTTCCGATCCATCTGTGCGACCGACCAGGATTATCGATCATCGCGTCAAAGAGGCGCTACGGCTCTTCTTGTTACGAATGCATCTTGAAAACTACGTAACAAATCGCGTAATAAGGCTGATACAAATATTATTTTCTTTTATGTCACCCCCCCCCCCTTCAAAAATCAAAAAAATTTGAAGGGGAGGAAAAAAAAGATTCATCATTTTTTTGACATCTGTTAGGTTTTTTCAATTTACAAAGTAAAATAATGATCCAGAGGACGATTAAAAACAGTTTAACAACTATCATTAAAAATAAAAAATTCGAAAAAAATAACTTTTTTTTTTCATTTTTATTTTTTTGTTCCTTATTTATTTTTATCCCCCCCCCTCGTACCTTCCAAGTGGTCTCGGACATAAAAGAAATTTAATATTTGTATCAGCCTAACATAGCACTGTAAACTAGTATTACACAAAATTTTATTTATTTTTCTTACGCGATAAAAAGTTACACCCAAAACAAAGTGTCGCATTTTGTCCAAGTCCAATCTTTTAGTTATTTTGGTAAACCTATATAAAAAAATCACTAGATGATATTTTGAGTTATGCACTTTTAAGGGCGTAACCTTTAAAAACATCGATTTTAAGTTGCTAAATTGTTTTTTAGCAGTACCTTCTAAAATAAATAAAGTGCCCGATGTCCATCGCAGTTATCCATAACTTTATGAAACATGAGGTTATAGAACCAAACTTAGGATGTCGTGATAAGTTTACAGCGATCTGCCAAACTTGGGTACCAAGTGTAGTACCTAAGAACTTAATGTATTAATAGAAGTGATACTTATTCTCAGTCCGATTTCTATGTCTTTAGTGTCTTGTTATCGATGTAATCTTCGTCATTGAGCAAATATCAAAATATTTTTTTTTGGTTGGTTTTGAAAACTTGTTGAATGAGCCTCTCTTTTTAACCACCCCTCGGCAAATTTTATTATGGGAACGAGCTCTTATTATGTGAAATGAAATGTCATTGATTCCACAGATTTAAATCTTTTCGATTAATTTCTAAATCAAAGACATTGAGCTCTTTTGAACTAGCTGTACAAAAAAATAGGTTTTCCATCGCTAAACAATCCAATTTACTGGAGTGCACTTTGGGAAGCCCTAGCAAGCGGTTTCTTTTTTTCACCGCTGGAGTGAATGTTTGTTGTTCAGTTTTTGCGTTTTGATGGCGGAGTCTTTCGTGGAAGCTTAAATATTCGTGATTTTGTTTTGTGTCATGAGTAAGACTTCTTGCATGAAAAGTACAAGGGCCTTTTCACAAATTTCATAACGCTGAATGGTGTGGGTGGGTATCCACAGAATGTTACAGCTCATAAAAAATAATAAAAATATTTGTACAAAAAGTGTTACGAGGGGGTTTGTGGGTGTCAAAAATGGCCGTTTTAGGAATTATGAAAATTTGTGAACAAACCCAAGTATTATTTCACTCTCGTCTCCCATAGTGATTTGTTTTTCAATTAGTCTGTATGGGTTGAGTGAAGCTGAAAGTGGATTGTGGCTACTCCGTCAAGGATGGTGGATCGTTTGGTGAGCTCATTTCATGCTTTTACTTTAAATCTGATAAATTTGTATGATTGCACATTTAATCGTTACAACGATGGGCCGTAAATATAATTTTTCAACAAACTATGAATGGCTCGTCACTGTTAGATTCGGCATAAACTCTTATTCATATAATTTTTATGTTTACATTTTTTTTTTCAAAACACCCCTTTCCTTTTACTTTTCTGTTGTAATTAAAAAGGCTTTGAACGGTTTGACACTATACGTAAAGACCTGCGAAAGGTTCACTTTATACAACAATGTTTAAATAGTTCGATTTTATAAGTGTCGGTATAAGAGTGTTCTGTACCAATCGATTTTTTTTCTTTTCATATGAGTAAAATATGAAAATAAATACTTTTGCCGGACAGCTGTAGCAATGTTGCGTTAGCAATTTTTTCAACAAACTTTGAATTGTTTGCCACTTCAAGTGTTTGAAAAATATATTTATAAGCACATCTATATCTCACAAATAATTTTTTATTGTGGTCAAATCGCTTATAAAAGCAGATCCAGTGACCCAATGATCCTCCTAGTTTTACAATCATTCCTTCCAGTAACTTTTGTGGAGATGCAGAAGTAAACACAGTCTCCACTAACTTTCCTTCCCTCATTCCCACCTGACTGCAAGGACGAGGCCAGCGCCGTTATTGACCCTGTAGAAATAGAGACATCCTGTAATGCACACTGAAGAAGATTAAGGCCAATCCCAGCTGAACTTTTGGTTGATTATATGTATATCTTTACTGAATTTTAAAATTAGGGTGTCTGACAATTGACTAGCCAATTTGTCGAAATAACAATATTATACTTTCAATCAAACATCAATATTTGGGATTGCAAAAAATTGACCATTTGGTATTGAAAATATTGAAGCAAGGGTCATGCTCCGAATTTAAAACGAAGCGGTAACTGCCAACTTTCATAAGAATTTTATTTTGTTTTAAAACTAAGACAAATGAAGCACCGTGACTGCCCTTGCTCGATAATCGTGTGACTTGCCAATGAGTGGAAATCGGATCGGCATTAATGGTGCTTTTGCTTTGTGCGGAGCGGAAGAAGGCATCAGTCTCGAGATCTTAATCGCCTTTTGATTTAATTAAATCAGCTCAACCCGTCCCACAAACAGCCTGCATATCGGGCCTAGTTAACTGAGTGCCTGAGTTCGATTCTGTTTATTCACGAAAACCCTAGCTTTTTCTCCACGTGGATGGATTTCCCGGAAAGAAAATCCTTGCAACATGTTTTGAAAGCTAATCAAATAAGTTTTGAAATTTCCATCAAATTGAGATCAGCACAAGGTAATGCCATCGTTGCCACATCTTCACCGCCAGTCAGTAAGTGCATGGGAAAAGCGGCAGCTAGGGCAAATAACAAGCTGTCAAAGTCTTGATACTGAATTGAATCAGAGTCATGAACAGATTTTATCCATCGACTCTTTGGAAAATGGTTCTGAATCTTGAGTTTTCGGTTGAAAATCAATTAATTAGATTTCGATGTTTTCAAATTGAGTTTATCCTAGGTATCATCTACATTTTCCATTACCTTCGCATAGGAGTTAGGAGATTTCTCCATCCTCGATGGCTTGTTTCTTACCTTTTTACTCCCCAGAAACAACTTTGGCAAAGTCTTTAATCTTTCAACAAGATTGCAACATTTCTCTAGCATTCGTTGTACGAAACCTCCCCAAAACCTACCAGCTCAGAAATAATTTGTGAAACCATATCCTGTGCAGGTATATCAAATGTTGATGTAGGACTACACGCCAAAAAAATCATAGCTTAACACGTCACATTATTTTAACTACAATCATGTTAAGCTATTTGTAATACATTTTTCAATGATAAATCTTACAAGCAGCTATTCAATCTAACATTTCTAACAAAATCGTTAATATTGAATAAGAAACGCAAATTTTACTACAAACGTAACTCTCGAAAGGTTGTGAACATCATCCATACCCATATAGACTTATGAAGATATAGTTTTGTGTACAACGGCCGTTTAAAGTCATACAAAAACTAGGCCTATGAGCGTAACCACTGATCTTTTGGAGGATTATGAGCAAGAGGGATGCCTCTACAGGCTTATATAATTATACATTACCAAGGATTGAGTTAGACGACAGTTCAAGGTTATCCAAGAACAACTTGGAGTACAGGTTATTAGATCCATAAGCGCAACGTGTAACTATTTAGAGCCTTGCGAATTAGGATAATAACAATATTGGCTCATATAGTTAGGTCTACCAAGTTGTGAGTTAAACGACTATTGAAGATTATCCAAAAACTACTACTACTAAATGGTAAAAAAAAACTTTGTTTTGTTTTGTTTTCAATTACTAATGGGTGTTGAACAAAACACCTCTAAGATCTATTGTCATCATGACTGTTTAAGGTTATCAAAGAACTACAGCAGTACAGGTCATCAATCATCATCATTCCTGGTAGGGCCTCCCTTAGTTTCAGTGATTGCGTCCTCAGCTTCAAAGCAAGGCCATGTTGAAGGCATCTGGGTTAGATTCCATGATTTCCCTCGGCAAAAGTATCATTGTATATGCCCTCACGATACACAAATGCAAAAAATAGAAACTTGGCATACTTCTGCTCCATCCAAGTTGCATCGCAATGCCAAGAAGAGGAAACTAACGTATCTCTTATCCCGTATATGGATCGACTTACGGCTCAAGCGCAATGTTAGCGGCAAACGGCAACGGTAACGGAACCCGGTCCGGCCAGAATGAACCGCACCGTCTCAACTGAGGCGGTTATCGAATAAAAGTGAACCAACACTAAGTCGACAAGCATTTCGCAGTTTCATGCTGGTGAACCGGTTCCGTTTCCGTTGCCGTTTCGCTATCATTGAGTTTGGATCTTTAAGACTCTAATTTCCTCACCAGAAAATTCAAGAATGCACAGTTATTTTATATTTAGTGATTGCTGCATTCATTACGTTATAAAGTGTATGGCTCCGATAGTAGTGTTGATGATGAGAAGATTTTTCAAGCAATGTTGCTGCTATTTCCAAAAACGGTGAACTTTCGGTGAACAATACACAAGGCTACGAGAAACGAGAAATTTGCAGACCACTGAGAAGCTACCATTGATTGTGAAAACGCAACATGCAAGCATTGCTGGGCACAGGGGAATGCAAATCCGGGAGTATAAAAACAACATACGTTGGTACACTACATCTGGTGAGATCGTTTTAAGAGCCAGTTCGCGAGAACCGCAACCCCCTTTCCAAGGGAAGTTGTATTGATGTTCTCCGATCAGGCTGAAATTTTCAGGGATTGTTCTTCTATATAAAAGATGATGTTTTGCAAAATTTTAGATTTTTATATTTTGGAGAAGTGGGGCAAAATGACCCCCAATGATTTCATGTCACTAAACATGCAAAACCACAAAAAACTGATATAAACTATAGTAAAAGTGCACGGATTATGTTGAAATTTGGCATGAATACTCCTCCGTTATATAAACTTTGAGATTGGCATAGTAAACGGATTTTAAAAGTACTTCAAATCGAGAAAAATGAGTTTTTCATAAAAAAATTAGTGATTTTCAAATCGATTTTTTCTTACCAAACCGAACTAGGTCAAAAAACTAAATATGACGTTTTGTAGGGTAACTCATGGGCTTTTCATTTGAGGTGTAATCCAGATATGCCGTTTCAAAAATTTTCGAAAAAAAAATTTTTTTCGGGGTAGTGGTTTGAACTTGAGCCATTTTGCGAGTACCGCAACCGCCTTGTCTAGAGAGGTTGTATTAATGTTCTCCGATCGAGCTGAAATTTACAGGAAATGTTTTCCTATATAAAAGAAGATATTTCGCAAAATTACAGATTTTTATATTAGGAAGAAGTGGTACAAAAATAACCACTAATGATTTAATATATAAAAAATACAAAGTTACTTAAACTGCTATAATAGCGATATTAGGGGCCCAGATAGCCGTAGCGGTAAACGCGCAGCTATTCAGCAAGACCAAGCTGAGGGTCGTGGGTTCAAATCCCACCGGTCGAGGATCTTTTCGGGTTGGAAAATTCTCTCGACATCCCAGGGCATAGAGTATCTTCGTACCTGTCACATGGTATACATATGCAAAAATGGTCAATCGGCTTAGAAAGCTCTCAGTTAATAACTGTGGAAGTGCTCATAAGAACACTAAGCTGAGAAGCAGGTTTTGTCCCAGTTGGGACGTAACGCCAGAAACAAGAAGAAGAATAGCGATAATAAAAATGCACGAATTTGTATGATATTTGGCATGTTTCCTTTACGTTATATGAATGATCATTTTGGATAAAAAAATGTTTCAAATCGAGAAAAACCTGTTATTTTGTAAAATTAGTTTTATTTTTCAAATCGACTTATTTTTGGTCAACCAAACTAGGTTGAAGTTTTGTAGGACAACTCAAGGGCTTTCATTCGCGGTGTACCGTGGTAAATCAAGATCCGGGCGGTATGAGCAGCGTATGGAGGCCTCTTGTCGGTAGTTGTAATACCGATTATATCATACCGTGTTGTCACTGCCATATCTGAAAAGAAATGTCACTTTTTGCAAAAGTGATGATGTGGATAACAATGAGTCATTGCACCAATGTTTTCGTTAGCAGCTTCGGCGGTTCAGTAGTAAGCGTTGTTTCTTCTCACGCTGTTTGGATGGGAATCAACCTACCGCATTTTTTTTAATTTGGATAATGTTTGATGGGTTTGATTAGGAGGGTCACATGTATGTGTGTATGATGGTATGTATGCTAAAGATCAATTTGTAAATAATTTAGTTTAGCTTAGTTTAGACTGATGCAACATATGGCTGCTATGAGACACTGTACTGTTTATATCTTGAATGGAATTTTGACTTTTACTAGCCTTGATGTACGCAAATTTCTCGAAAGAGTAAAAGAGTGACGAAGATTGTTAAAAATTTCCACGGAAAAACATTGGGCTCCAATTCCGGACAGCCTCTTTTTACTATTTTAAAACTATATTTACAGAATATTTTTTTAATGTGGTGTCACTAAACTTTTAACTATAACTTTGTGTATTATTATGCTTACAATCACTACTGCTGCGACGATTGGCTTCCATCTAAGCGTCCCTCGAACGCATATATACCATCCATGCGAATGAGTGGGGGAAATGTCAAGTGGGGGAATGACAATTGAAAAAAAAAACCTTCTCATTGTTTATTGATCGATGTGAATGCAAAAATCGTTTATTAAGTGAATTATAATTTATATATTATTAGGGGAACCTGGTCCAATTCGGACCCTGTTCTAAATCGGACCATCAAGCATTTCTCAATACTGGCGCTACTGTAAAGACCGTGGGTACAGTTTTCCTGCTCACCGTTTGGCTTAGATCTAACACAATAAATTGACGCCTTTCAGTTATCAACGTTTGCTTTTTATATTAGTTTATTGTTTTGAAGTGCTCATGTGTAAATGTCGGTTGGCGTTATTTCCAAGCTTCTATAAGCGACAATAATTCTCCAATCTCTCTGTGTTATTTTATAATCGAATCACCCTAGCCTAAGCTTTCATCTGACCATATGGTTTTGATATGTCTATGCACCGTTTGTGCTCAACGAGTTTGAAAATCTCAAAATGTGTGTTGGTCCAAATCCGGACCTTTTGAGATGGTTCAATACGGACCTCTTGATTTTCAACGTGTACTCAGTCTATTCTAAGAGCTCCACCCCGTGAAAATCTTCCCGACTCGATCGAAAATCACAGAAGTTGTAATATTGATTAATAATGCCTTTGTTTCTGTTGCGGTCAAGAAAATAGCTTCGCAAAAAAATCTAAGAAATGAGGTAGATTACCAAAAACTAAAGGAATCAATAAATCAGCTACTTGAAAAGCATCCCCATCAATACCACAGCCAAGCTTTATCCAAAATAGTTTGGCAATACGCTATAAAAAAAACGTTTACGAGTACTATATAAGAACAATACAGTCAACTATCCCTTATCCGATTTACTGTGTTTTTGTTCACAAGCTCGTAGGAAAGCGCAGTCCCTTCAATATAGTGTACATTAATCCATAAAATATAAGTAGGTACTTCTCAAAATTGACTTTCCGAGACTTCGAGTCTGTTTGTTGTCTGTTTCAGTTTCCCATACAGTTCACCTTTTCAAACCCGATATTTCATAGCAAAGTTTCAATGTGTGGAAAATTTTACAATATTCAACTTCAAAATTACTTTTTCGAATGTTGTAACCCGGCAGCCTTACGAGTTTCCCGGATGTAAGTTAAAGTGGCTTATGCGCCACTCCGATTGGAGACCACTAACCGTTTTTGGAGGTTGCCCGACCTTTTGAGACCCTTCAGGGGAGGGTTAAAGATTTTCCCAAAGTTATTGGGCGGGAAACGAGTTGGCTGACCTAGGGAAACAAGATGCCTCACGACTGTGAGGTCGTGCGAATCAGAAAATTTGTGTGTGAAAAAGCGAACTCTGCCGGTAACTAGACAATTGTCGCGAGGGGTATCCTCACGGGCAGACTTCACCAGTAAACACTTCGAACAAGCCACGTTCGATGAGAGAAAAATCCTTGGTTGGATTCAGGACCAACCTTCCAGAAAATACTACAAAAGAGACTACAAAAAAAAACGACCGAAGTGTGAAAATACTTCTACATTTACCGCTTCAGATTTCTCTCATACGAAATGCTGTTCAAAAAACTGTTGATCTATCGTGTAACCCAAACTCCCATTTATTCAACTAATTCAACTTTCCATTTCAACATTTGTATTTACACTTCTTCTTTATCGACATCGAGTTCATTTGCTTATAGGCCCTATCTATCTACTATTCATTCTAGTTCATTCCCTCTTTCGCTAGCTAACTATAAATCTAATATCGTGCGGTATTCTGTGCGGTGCGGTGTTCATTTCGATGAGCGACTCAAATTCAAAACTTAAAGCCTGCTACCGGCGCTCACGCGCGGCCAAAACGGTACGGCTATTTGCAGCGGCCACACTAGCTGATTTGGCTAAGGCTAGGGGCAAATCTCACCATGCGCATGGGGAATCAAAAAGCATGCATGCTACTTACGATTTGGGACGCTGTCTACTGTCGTGGGGGCATCTGCGGTTTGCTGACTCGAACTATTAGTACCACGTGTACTACACGCGGTCTCCTCTCCGGTGCTCGACTCTGGATGCTACTTGCTCGCTCGCTCGCTCGATGATAGTCTTGCCTGCCGTTCTCAACGGCGCATCCCACGCAGATTTGTGGTCTTCAACGACGGGGTACGACCGTCTCACCAACGATCGACACTGACGGTGGTCTAGTGGATAGGGTCCTCGCCTCTCACGCTGGTGTCACCGGATCGAATCCCGGTCGGGGAACTTTTTTCCTTCACTGTTTCTCACTCGGACGTAACGTCGTCGGAGTTGAGAACCTCGCCGGTAGAAAACCGGCCTCGTTGCTTGGCGCCCTGCCAAGGGCGCGGGAGTAACGTACGCTGCCCTCTCCGGCCACGTGTACCGCCGGGACTTCCTTCGCAGCAGGAAAGCGGGGTCGAAAACGGTCGCTATCAAAATGGGGGTGGTGCGACGGGCTCGCAACGTGCCACAAATCTATTTAAAAAAGGTTGATGGCGGGTATTGAACACTGACGCTTCATCATTCTGCACAAAAATCTTACCGCTTAATCCGCAAGTCTACACTAGCACAAAACCGCAAGAAACGCACTACGCACTTTCTACTAACTACTAACTAGTCGAGGGAAACGAAAGAAAATCTAAATTAATAAAACTTCGAAGCACTTTCACACTTTAATTTAGTTCACCTTCAAGAACACACCACGGGCGCGGTAACCAAAGTTGGACCGTTCTCGCCCTCTTCCGCGAACCTGAACGAAGTGAACGAGCTAAGTTCTGAGGGTCCTCAGATAAGGCGCGAGATGTGAAGGTCTTTCGTCACCCGGATATTACGCGAAACAAACGAAGTTAATTTCGCGAAGGTCAAGACTTCGCTTTCACGCACACCAACGTTCTAACTCGTCGGGTGAAAGCATCCCCTTTCCCCAAGATAGATCCTCCAAATCGCTGCCCTCCCGAAGATTATGAATAGGAAAGGCCGGGTCAACGATTCTTCAATATGATCTCGACAGGTCGATGTCCGAGGATCGTCACATGGTCGCTTCAACAAAGTTCGTATGGCTGCTGAGGTTTGGCGCCAGAAGGCTAGTTGGAACTCATTTAGTTTATGGACTGCGGTGTGGAGCAAGTGAGCTCAGTGAGTTCATTGAGTTCTATCCTAATATTCACTCAATCTGAGCGATCGATTTCAAGGGGTAGTTCAATGGTGAAGTTCATTACATTTGCTACTAATGCTATTATTTACAAATTATAATTACAAATTCATGGTACTGCTACATCATTCCTTACTAAATTTTCGAAAATTTGATTGAGAATCGAAAACGGAATTTCGAAGATCAATCAAATTTTCGAAGGTCATTCGATTGATTTTGTATTCACTTTTAAATCCTGGGGTCATATGGTTTCATCGCCTTAACAGACTCTCCCTCAATTTACAGCGCATGATCAACCAATCACGTCTGCTACTGACCATCAGCGTTTTTTCAACTCCGGTCTCCAGCAGGAATTAATTAGTAAATGAAAAAACAATCAGACCTTATAAACTATTTATATACAAAGCAACAAAGAAAAAAAAAATTAACAGCAAAAAAAATGTCTATGTACAAAAATGACTGGCTATGGAGTTTTGATCTTGATCAGGCAAATAAACGTGAAAAAATAAACTGTCATTCAGATTGTTGGCAACTCATTCTTACATATAAAAATTATTGAAAACAAATTCCAAATTATCGTGATAAATAGAAAAAAAAGAACTACAACACAAACAAAAATGTACTTAAAAAGAAATCTGCACCAACCTCAGTATATCAACTAAGCAACGGGTGAGAGTTCTCGGTAAACCTATCACCGTAGTGAAAAATAAACTGACGAAGAATATCCAAATCCAACCTCAGGATCTTCCCGAGAATTGCGGATCTGATAGTCTCCATCTTAAATGGGGGGTCTGCTTCGACTCACAGATAATCACCCAGAAATTAATCCGGAAACTTCTATCCATGCAGCCGAAACTCAAAGAACCGTAAATATCCGAACATTTCTGACCGTCAGTGTGAACACCGATAACGAAATTGTTCTTCAAATACACAGCACAAAATTTTCCATTCGAACACCCCTTGCATACGCGAAACATTCATCCACCCATTCATTTCGTTCATTCATAGTCACTCACTCTTGCCAACATCATGAACCCTATGCGAGAACCAAAACAAAGTTTGACAGTTCGTCGCGGAAAACTAAACACGTCGCGGAATCGGAATTGTAAAAAAGTAGTGAAAACGGTCGGAAAACAGTGAAAATTGATGGAAAAAGGTGTTTTAGTGCTGTGCCAGAACCAGAGGGAAGTGATAATTTGTCGTTCGATTGATGGTGTTGAGTTTGAAGAGAGCTTTTTGTGTGTTTTTATTTGTTCGCAGCTGCCGCAACCTACGGGCGGTGCAGTCGCCGTCTGGGAGGTGTTGCTGAGGATTCAACAAGAATTGCTGTGACGGAAAGTATCTGACGGGGATTGGAATGCAATTGGACGTGAATTGCTCAGAAATGGAATGAGCGCGACCCCATACCGGCTCCGGAAATTCCATCGAATTGCACGGGAAGGAAAACTGCTCTGATGGACGGAAAGGTAAACAAAGATGGAGATGGAAGGATGGACGGATAGGACTAAAAATAAACCAGTAAACTATATGGATCGGTAAAGAAGGACTGCAATTGGACTGGATCGTGTGGACTGCAAAGGAGATTATCGACAATGCCAGGAAAAGGATCTTTAAATTCGAAAACGAGTTCAACTATTCGAGGAGCCTACCAACTAAAGGAAAAAAGGTAAATTATTGTTCTAATTTTCAAAATTCACTTTATTTTGCAAATTATTAATGCCACCTTTCGACTTTTAGGTACTAAACAAATCGAAGGACAGACGAAAAGGAAAAAAACGTAGGAAACTAAGAATTCATTCGAAACAAAAAGGAAAAATTCAATGGAAATTCGTGAGTAATTTTAATTTTTCAAATACTAACCTAATCTAAGTACTAATCTAGTTATAATTCAGGACGAAGTGTAGGACTTATTACTAACTAACTAATCTATTCAACTATTTACAAAGAGATAATTTACAAGGGATTCGTCATAGAATGAATCACTTCACGTCCCTATTTAATCAAAACAAAATTGCGTCTACCCGTAGTTGGTGTTTTTAGGGGACTTCTCCTCATTGTCACTCAATAGAGATTGTACATAGCTTGATCAATTTTGGAAAATTTTGTCGATTTTTGAAGATTCTACTCAAGTACTCTTGGGCAGGTCGTTATGTTAGCAGCTTGCTCTTCCCTTCTAGTACTTCACTACTTTATTTTAAGAAATCATTACCGGTACTCGCTTTATGCAGTCGTGGTGATCCACTACTTTGGACAGGTCATCGTCCGGCTCATTCTTTGCTTTGTGAAGTGAGATGTTGATGGCGGGTTTCATCACAAGCAAACAAGGTTTTGCTAGCAAACTGACCTTCCATTTTCCCTGGTCGAATTCGACTTTTAATCGAAAATTATTTACCCGTACGGTATTTTATTTTGGATTTCGTACTCATCGTAATCATTGTTGCTCATAAAGAGGCACATAGCTTTAAATTAGTTTTATTAGTTTGGATGAGACGATGCATTTAGCTTTTTGAGCTGATCTGCATAGAAAAACCCCAATCTCGTTTCCCTGCATTGTCTTCTAGTTCGTAGGTGTGGGAACCCAGTACTTTCCTAATCACGCAAGGTTCAAATTTAGGGGCTAGTTTCTTAACAGAAACCTTTACCCTTATCAGAAAGGTCAAAAGTTTTCTTGAGGACTCTTTCCCAGCAACATAACGTGGACAGCCAGCATTCGAACGAAGGTTGTAGCTCTTTTCATGTCTTCGATATGCTGCCGATAGGTTCGCCTTTACTTCCTCAAAACAGTTTTTTCCTTGAAGCAGATATTTCTGTCTCATCCATTGTGCTCGCTTGTGTTACGTCTCTCATTTGAGAGTATTCTCTTCCGTCGGAAACTTGATTTCGTCCGAATACGACGAAATAAGGACTATATTTGGTGGAGCCATGGACCGCCGTACGGATAGCATTCGCAATTGCTTGGATGTCGTCGGCCCAATGCTTATGTTCTTTCTTAAGGGTCGCTCTGATTGCCGTTGTTATAACTCTATTCACTCGTTCCGTGTTATTTACTTGCGGATGGTACGCGGGGGTTAACCAATGGTTAACATTGTATTCCTGCAGTAGGGTTTTAAACGCTTTCGATACAAATTGAGTACCATTGTCCGTTAGTATGATCTCAGGGACTCCAAATAATCTGAATATCATATTCTCAACGAAATCGACTAATGGTTCCGCTTTGGCCTCTCGAAAAGGCTGGACCAGTACAAACTTACTGAAAACGTCTGTCGCAACCAATAAGCATGTGCTTTGCTTCTTTCCTGACGCTGGTAGTGGTCCGATGAAGTCCAGTGTGACAAACTGCCAGGGATATTCCACTGGTTTCTGCGAACCCATAGGAGGAGTTACATTTCTATTCCCTGATTTGCTCGTCTGACATGTTAGGCATTCCCTGCAAACCTTTCGTATTTGTTGGGCCATTCTTGGCCAAAAGAATCGCTCTTTAACCGCAGCAAGAGTTTTCTCGAACCCGAAGTGGGCCTTCTCATGTTCTTGTTGAACGATAGATGCTCTTTCCGTTTCTATGGGAAAACGTTTCCATAGAAATCTTGGGTCTTTCTGGCGGCTTGAACCCTTGACGTATTTCCAAATCTGTCCATCTATCACGCGATATTCTCCGTGCTTGATGGGGTCTGCCAAAATATTTGCTGCAAGTTCTTCGTAATCTGGGTCGGGTTGAACTACCATTACTGTGTCAATGGACCTTGAAAGACAGTCCGCCGTTATATTATTTTTACCTTTACGATATTCGAGTTCAATATCATAAGACTGAATTCGGAGCGCCCAGCGTAGCAGCTTCGAATTTCCCGATTCCGCTCCTATTTTAAATAACCAACAACAAGCTTCTTGCATCTGTTATGACTTTAAATCTTGTCCCTTCCACATAATGTCGAAAGTTATCGATGGCTAACAGAACGCCTAAGCATTCCTTCTCCACGGCCGAGTATTTCCTTTGAGTGGAACTAAGCTTTTTGCTGAAGTACCCTACTACCCTAGTCTCCCCACCCTGATTCTGAACTAAGGCGGCACCCACAGCGTTTTCCGAGGCGTCCGATTCAATTACGAATGGTTGTGTGAAATCTGGATTCGCCAAGATGGGTGCTGAAGTCAGTACAGATTTTAATTCATTAAAAGATGCCTCTGCCGCTTCCGTCCACGTAAACTTTTTCTTCTCTTTTTTGAGCAGATCAGTTATTGCTGCTGTGATTCTGCTGTAATCTTTAATGAATCTCTGGTAGAATCCAGCAAGACCCATTAGTCTTCTAATGTCCTTAACAGACTTTGGTCGGGCATAATCTAAAATTGGCTGAATTCTCGATTGATCGATGGGAAACCCCTCTCTCCGTCAAGAGGTAACCTAGATACATAACCTTCTTTCTACAGAATCGTGATTTCTCTAGAGAGATGGTTAGTTTGGCTCTTCTAGTCGTTCAGCAACTATGGCAAGTAAACGGAGGTGTTTCTTCGGAGTTTCTGTAGCGATCACGATATCATCGAGATACACGAAAACAAAAGGTTGTAAATTCAAAACCCAATAACCTTGTTCATTAAACGGCACATCGTGAAGGCGCGTTGTGAGTCAAATGGACACACTTTAAAACGAAAAAGACCTTTTGATGTACGGAACGCTGTAGTTAGTTTCTACACTCTTTTTTCAATGGTATTTGAAAATACGCATCTTTTAGGTCAATGATTGAATAAAATTTTGCATGACCTAGCCTGTGAAAAATATCTTGCATATTTTGCATGGGGTATGCATCTTTTACCGTCATCGCATTTATTCGCCTCGAATCTAAACAAACTCTAATCTTTCCATTGGACTTCCGCACTGGTACAAGAGGATTTGTCCACTCGCTGTAACATTCCTCAATTGCATCCAGTTCTTTAAAGCGTTCAATTTCCGCGTCGATTTCCTTTGAATGAAAGGGGAACATTTGTAAACCGGTTGGTTCCTTGGCTTTGCGTCTTCTTTAAGAATGATTTCATGTTGAATGAGATCAGTCCGCCCTAGCTTTCCGGGTGCGGTAAAATCAAACAATTTAATCGTTTCAATTAGCTTTCGTCTGTCGTTTCTGACAATTCATGCTCTGTTTCTATATCTTCCGGAACTGGTTCCGGAGGTACGTCGAAAGCTGGAATATCTAGAGTGTCGTCTGGTTCTTTTCTTCAACCTTCGGTAGGTGTGCTGTAGGTTCGATATTGAACACAATGTGGGATCCGTCAGATGCCTGTAATGTTTCAATCTTCTCTGGACCATTCCCGACATCGATCATGGGTTGAATGCCAAAGCTTTCCAGAAGTCAGCTCCTAGAATGAGCGATC
>NW_018735148.1:0-49016 GCF_002204515.2 Aedes aegypti | reverse complement strand
ACAACTTCGTTATTCAGGACAATTTTTGTCATATATTTTTTACTGTCCTAAATAATGTAATAAAGCAAATAAGTTCAAAGGTTTTGTCCGCCCAAAACTAGAAACAGCGTCTGATTGTCGTATACTCTAGTGATAAACTTTCCACCTTCAAAAAACACACTTTATTGTTGAAAATTTTAGTTTGTTTGGTATCAGAGGATGGAGGAGTTCTTAGAGAACGAGTTTTTCATGATGACAATAAAATATTTTGCCAGGGTTATGGTTTTCAGGGCATTTGCGTCTTATAAATTTGTTATGCCTTTATTTTTTGTTAAGGTTGAATAAAAAATAAATACGGAGGCCTATAACAAATTTTTCAGTGTGAAATTTGTTCCTTCGGTTAGAGACAACTTATATCAATACTAGCTCAAAGGTTTTGAGCAAAACGGAGCCGCCTATCACACTTATATGAAGGTTCAATATAAGCTCTTCAAAATGAGCCGTTTTTTCGAAAATATGTTTAAGTCTCCAATTACCCAGGTATGAACCAATTTTATCATTTTATATGGGGGTATGCTGGAGACAAGGCCTGTGAATAATTCTGAATAATAATACTTATGTATCATTCACATTTTCTATGTAAAACCTACCATAAAACATGATGTGACGATTTTCGCATTTTTTTATGGGCCATACTGTAAGTTGAAGTTTTCGTATCTATTTCTGAAAAAAATCTCAATATCGACTAATCGATGAACAATTGAATAATTTTCTATTGAGATTTTTTTTTCAGAAATGCATACGAAAATTTCAACTTTTATACTAAACTAAACTTCTTATTCTACACTTCCAAATAAAAAAATTAAGCGATTCATCTACAAGTGATGGATATTTTTAAGGAGACTCTTGGGGTTTACTCAGCTTTTCAGAAACATCTTTGAGAACTACGCTGAAATGCAATATTTACAAAGGTTTAAGTGACAACAACCCATTCTTGGATCCGATAAAACCACGTTGTGTTGACCCCCACCGCAGCTTTTTTTGAACATAAGGCCAACACCACCTCCGTTCCTCAATGACCACGTGTTTCATGGTTGAATCGAAAGAACAAAACATTATATCTATTACTTATTTGCTTATAAATAGTGAAATTCACCTATAATCAACAATATAACCTTTCAATGAGATACTTAACGTCTACCTTATAAACCATTAAGTCGAATATATTTACAGTTTTGATGTACCTATTCCTCTTTTGGAATTTAACTTTTTGCAACTCTTCTGCTTGTAATCGTTTTCCATTCCCTTCCCTTCCCCAGATATCAACCCGGTTGATCATCTTCCTGATGCTAGCGGCAGGAACCGGACTCGAACCAGGCGCAGTGACAGCCATTACCATCACAACGACGGACGCCATGCTGGAATCTACACAGACTACTATCACGGCAGACATGATGCCCAGCCTGGGCGAGGAATCTCCAGTCAGTGAAAAATCCGATCTCACCGAAGCGGAAACCAAAGATCCCAAGAAGCTGGAAATCATCAAGCAGATTCGGAAGATCAATACCGATGGTTCGTACACGGTCGGGTACGAGGCGGAAGATGGAACGTTCAAGATTGAGAGTAGGGATGTCCTGGGCAACGTCAAGGGAACTTACGGGTACATTGATGAAAATGGAGAAATTCAAAGGGTTTCGTATAATGCTCACAACAATACTGGGATCAAACCAGCACCACCTCCACAGGTAACGGAGGATATCGTTCACATACCACCGAGATTCAATCGAAGTCATATTGGAGCACCAACGACGAGGAGGCCTCCGTCGTATCATTCGAGTACTTCTGCTCCACAGCGAACCAGTGTGATCCAAACGATTCCACGGAAGCGACCACACATGACTTCAACGACAGAAAGACCTTCATCACGTATGGCAGATACCACCACTTCATATGAACCAACAACTGCATCTAGTCATAGCACTTCAGTTCATACTGCCAAACCGTTGCTGATAATACGACCCACCCCATTGCCACTTAGTGCAAAAACCATTGAACAATTAGCTAGACCTGATAAGCTGGAAAGTGAACACATTTCTAAGATTTACCCAAAGGCTTCACCGTTGAGGCAGAAGGAACCGGAAAAGAAGCCTGTGAGAGGTAACTTCCTCAGACGACAGCTGCCGCAGGAGTCTGAAGAACAGTTTGAAGCTCAGCAGCAAGTCGTTTATGGACAATCAGCGGGTGAAGAGATTGCCAATCTATTCTCGGCTACGCCTCCAGGATTGCGTCCAATTTATACGACCACACCAAATCCCAGAATTCCAGCAGCAGTGTTGGCAGCTCGTCAAAGGGCAGCTCAAATTCAGAATTTGATCACAAGTGAAAGACCGTCTACCACGACAGAACGAGTGTACGCCAAGCCTCCTCGTAAACAGGAGCCAGCTCCCGTTATGTATGAACCGGCTACAGAGCCTTCGTCAGAAACCAGCTATGTTACGGACATGCCAGTCTCGGTAGTTCAAATCCCAGCAAATTCAAACCGTGAAGTTGCGGAAGCTGCAGAAGACGAGCGAAGAATCTACCGACAAAGGCCAATAGAATTCCGACCACGAGAAGGGTACCGATTCGTCCCGGCTCAAGATCGACCGGAGCGGTTCCGCGTGCCTCTTGGTATACCACCACAATCACGGGCTTTTCCAATCCCTGAGCAACAACAAGAGTACTTGAGACAACCCACGCAAATCCCTGGTCGAGGAGCTCCAATCGCTCCAGAGAACTACCCAGTAGAAGATGAGATCAACAACGTTGCATATCGTCAGCAACGGCGACCTCAAGGTGCGCCTCCTGCACCGTACCCTCAAACTCAGCAGGAAGCACCCGTCAGCAGTGTACCCAACGGCCATAGTTATCCCCAACAATCCTACCCAGTTCCGTATTCTTATAACCCCTATCGGAACCCGTACCAGTCTCCCGTCAGTCCGTACTACGACTTCCCCGACCGACCACTAACGACCCGTGACTTTGAACGAATTCTTCAAATCCTCATCTTCAGACACCAACAAGTTCAACACCAGCAAGCTCTTCGATTCGGAGGTTATTCTAATCCTTACTTCGGAGGCCCATCCTACGCACCACCGTTCATCCCAGGGCAGTACTCAGGCGCAGGTGGTTTTCCTGCTCAGATCCCTCGACCGCCATTCTACAATGCTCCCCCGACTGGTGCCGGATACTTCGACCCTCGCTATCAGAACCCTCTCTACAGCCCATCAAACAGCAACCGACAGTACTCCGGTGCTCGCGATCAACCTTCCAACGAGTACCAACAACAACCCCACCAGGAACCACAATCAGCCTACGGTCAACGGAGGCGACAATACGCCCCACGACTCCCTGAGCCCGACTACCAGGGATCGTCCGGAGCGGCCGATGCCTTCCAACCGGAGCTTCTCCCTCCAAACGTCCGAGAAGAGCTGCTCTACCGAATGTTGATGCTGGCAATCCAGCCGGATTCCGGAGCGCCCGGTGCAGTGCCTGGCGGAGGTGCTGGTCTACTGCCTGCCAACTTGATCCCATCCGGATCGGTGCCACGACCGCAGACCACTTCGGCCACACCGAGCTACAGCAAGAAACCGGTGCGCAGCGTTCAGATTCTGGGCGAGGAGTAGAAGGAGAAGAAGGTAGGAGGCAAAGTCGACTGCACAGTGTATGTATATTTGAAAGTATTTCGAATTATGTTTTTTGTAATAATTCTTGTCGAAAGTGTAGGTAAGAAAAAGGGATGGATGATCCCTTTAGCTTTTCGATTAGAGTAGTGAGATTCATAGGTATTAGACAAATGAAAACCCAAAGATTTTGTTATGAGTTTGACAAGTTAGTGCTACGTAGGAGATGATGTTAGCTTTGCTGCAACCTGCAATGTCGGATAATGGAACGATAATGGATGATGAATTGATTGTTTGACTTAGTTTAGATAGGGAAAGTGTACCAGTTATGGTTATAGTGGTCCCTATTTGGCCATATGTGTTTTCTCGAAAACATTCACATTTTGATTATGCCATTATGTCCATAACTGGTACACCTACCCTAGGTAGATTGATGTAGAATATAGAAACTTTCGTTATTGTGCAAAATATGCAATGATTACACTTCTGGCTGTTATCACCATACAGCTCGTAGTAGTTTATGGGACCATAAACTCTAAACAGCTATTCTAATCCGGAAGTTTAGGAGATTTGAGTTCCACGAGGTGATCCTCTAGATTTCATTTCCAAAAGAAGAAAAAAAAAGTGTTTTCGTAACTTTCTTTGACAATTTAGTTGAAAATAATCAGTCCTACTTTTGTTATTTCGTTGTTTCATATTTAACATTGTTCATATTTAATATTCGTTCAATTCATGTTCATTGGAACCTTAAAACATCCTCGGCTGTTGAATCCACGTTTTTGCAACCATACTCTAGTGCAGTATTGAACAGCAGGCACGAAAGTTCATCATCTTATCTTAAACCCAGGCATGATTTTAAGGAATTGGAGTTTTTTTTTCCGACATATGGGAACTTTCCATGAGGTCCGTTCTTGTCCATGATCTTCCATAGCTAGATTTGGTCGATAATATCATATACTTACTTGATATTTGATGTTCATATTTGATGATTCAAATCGCCATGCCGAAACTACGCCGAATGAATGAGTCTTCTCCACTGGATTCGGTCCTGAGCCAATTGCTTTCAGTCGTCCTGCACGTTAAACGCCTTAAATCCTACCTAACTGACTTCAACTGCTAATACAAAGTCAGGGCCTCGTCCGGGTTCTCTGTTGAATATTATCTTTGCTTGTCGTTCTTCCGTCATACGGGAAAAGTGAGCAGCCCAACGCAGCCTGCCATGTTTCATACATAACGCTCGACAGTATCCACCCCTTTATACACTTGGTACAACTCGTGATTTATGTGACGCCAGCAGATGTCGTTTTCTAATTTACCGTCGCCGAGTTTTTTTCCGCAGCACTTTACGTTCAAAAACCCCGAAAGCTCTCCGGTGGACTTCCTTAAATGTCCATGGTTCATGGCCATATAGGCAACCGGAAGCAATACTATCTTGCATAACGTGGATTTTGTTTTCATTTGCAGGCTACGGAGCCCGTAGTAGAAAGCCCGACTCGCAGCTGCAATACGTCCTTCACCTCGCGGATAACATCATTATCGCACGTCACTAGTGTTCCAAGATACACAAATTCTTCCACCACTTCAAACTTTTCACCACCTAGCAACACTTCGCTACCACAGGCTACCACTAACACATCTGGACCCACGTTGACCACCAGCAATCATGTACTTCGTATTTGTGGTGTTGACCGTGGGTTCGATCCTTGCTGTCTCCCCCTTAAAAGGCACGAGCACCTCTTCCAAATCCCGATGATGCTGATGTCGTACGCGAAGCCTAAGAAAAAATAAGAATGTGTGATAATGATACCGCTCCTCTGCAAACCGGTCCTTCTAATAGCACCTTTAAGCATGTTAAACAGCAAGTTAGAATTCATCTTAGGTTACGAACGACTTCGATCCTTCAAGCGTTGCACGAATCAGTAAAGTAATGTCGTTTTCGTTTTTAGGAACTGGGTCGGTGATCAACACATAAACAAACCAACGTCAAGCAAATTGTAGTTCGGTCGAACCTGAATCGGGTTGGGGTTCAAACTGTTATTCAGAACGGGTTGCGCCAGTTCCAACCTAGGTTCAAAAACGAATTCGACATAAGTTTCGCTGGACGGCTGGATCAACTGCCACAACTCTTTTCGCCAACAAAAGATTCCTCATGCGGTCTTAATATGTTGACCAGAATTCTAGACATGTACGCCGAATTAAGAAGTGATATCCCTCGGTAATTAGCGCACTCTAATTGATGCCCTTTCTTGTACATAGGGCAAATGAGATAAAAAACCAACTAGTATAGATTTGTTCTTCCTCCCATATTTTCGAAATGATACGGTGAAGGAGTTCGTGAAGCTGATCACTTCCGTGTTTGAGAAGTTCAGCCGGGAGCTTAGCCTTCCCAGTTGTTCTGCGGCTTATTAATAGCTTTCTCCACCTCATCTAGCATTGGAGGTCGCACACCCTGGCCAACGTCATCAATTTGAATCCTACTATCAGATCCACTTCCGTTTTCTCCGTTCATCAATGTCCCGAAATACTCTCTCCACCTGATGGCCCTCCATTATTTTATTACTACCACTTTCTTCATGTCTTTTTTTCTGCGATGCATCCGTTTTTCGGCTGCCCTTGCTTCCTCTGTTCTCTGCCCTGACGAGTACCAGACACAAAAATCCGGCTTCTGGCCACGTTTTTCTCGTCCTTAATTTTTTTTACTGTGGATGCACGTCTTGAGTGCGGTAAAGGGAAGGGGAAACAACTCTGTACCACCTCTGATTCCACCTTTATTTGACTTGGATTCCAGTTGAGGGGTGACTTTCGGTTCGCAAGCGCCCCGACGACTCTAAGCCGGCGGATCGACACTACTCGGCTTAGTTCCCGACGGTGAAGCAAGCCTACTCCGCTGGAGAGTGACTCGACGGAGGAATATCTCCCGAAACAGGTAACGTAACGTAACTCCGTTGTTGGCCGGTAGAGTGTCGAAGTCGGCCGGTTCCGGTTGGAGGGAAACTTCCGGTGCACAGGCGCCCCGACAACCATGTCAGGTAGAAGTTTCATTTCGTAATGATTCATTACGCAACGCTTTTCAGTAACGTAATGAAGCCCATGTGATTCATATAACTATCATTCTTATGTAGAAAAATGGAGAGATCTATAATTTTTGTTCAGGTTTCCTCTTCCACTCAGGTGGAAATTCGATGACTTTTCCCTCACTGGACTCGGAACAAACGATCTTGCAGCCGAGGTACTGGGCATCCTTCATGCCCCTTCAGAATAGAAATATCTACCCCCAAATCTGGCAGTGGAGATGTAGATGATCGACGAGAGCAGTGTCCTGTGTAATCTGCTGGTGACGGTAGTAGCTGCAGACATTTCATATTAGAGTTCTCTGGTAGGAGACCAGCCAGGGCCACTTCCTCTGTCGACTCAATACCAATCGGATCATCAGAATCGCTCTTTTTTTCGAGTAATGATGCTATCCGAACGATGGTTTTAAAAATTGTGATGTAAAATTCTGGAACTTCTCTAAATTGTTTTTTTTTTAGAAACTTCTCGTAAAAGAAGTCTTAGAAGAAATTTTGCAAGAATATTAAATAGTATGCTTCAAAAATAAAATTTATATAACCGCTAAGGTGTTTGTAGAGAAATTTATTACTTAATCACTTGCAGAACTCCTCCTAGTAATGAACAAAACCGGTTCTCTGGAAAAAATGAAAAACGAATCCAAAAGGATTTCCAATTATCTGAGAAATTTCCGTAGACTAAATCCTAAAGGGTATATTTGAAATAAGTTTTATAATTCGTGAAATAAGTAATATAATTCCTGTAGGCAATCTTGAATAGATAAAATTAGGGTACAAGTAATTGGATTCTTTGTGGTAATTTTTTTAAACCCTGTTATGAGTTGACGTCCATATAGGAACACCAGATAGATTATTACTAGCTTTATCATCGTGGTTTTACGCCCAAAGCAATTCTTTAGAAATTAAAAGAAAAATTCCTTGTAGCATTGCTTAAAATATTCTTTAGAGAAAGCACTGGAAAAAGTTCCCTGAATTTGATGCTAATATTGATTCTGAAGAAATCCAATCAGAATTTCTTCAAAAATTCTTTAAAGTATTCCTGAACGAATTCTTGATAGAATTTTCTCGTTTTTTCAATGAAATCTCTGGATACGTTTAAAAAACTATTGTTAAAATTCATGGCATAGTTTGTTATGAATTGCAAGGGCAAATTTTTAAAAAAAATATCCTCATGAATTATGTTAAATCACACGAGAATAAATTTAGATGTCTTTTGGTAGGTGTTTTTGGATGATTCAAAAACCAATACCTGAAGAAATTTCGATGAACTATTAATTTCATGAGGCATTGTCAGTCATTGGGGATTGTTCAGTTTAACATGTCGAAGAATCATCAAAATACGTCCTTAAACAATTTCAACAAGTCATTGGTATATAGTCATTGGTTGTTCTGATCTGTAATGGATTGATTATGAGATAAAGCTGATACAAATATTTTTATTTCATTCATTACCACGTCCCTCAAGAAATTGAAATTTTTGAAAAGGTGAAAAAAATATGGTTCTGTTCAACCCTATCAGCATAGACAAACAGATGTAACACTTAGAACAATACTCGATCAAAAACATAGTCACGAGGACATGAACGCCTAATGCTAAAATCGATGTTTTTGGCCGACGGGCCAACAGATGGCGGTAATGTGTAAATGTTAAACACGAACAAAAACTATGCGAGTGCTGGATTGGCCACCTACCATATTTTTGAATCGAAAGTTAAAAAGGTGGCCGATGGACAATTAATAGAGTGTGACATCTGTTTGTCTGTGCTATTAGATTATAAACGTTTTGAATGTCAAAAAACCCCATGGAACAACGACTCTAAGGACAACCTAGAAACATAGAGAGCGGAATATTATCTACTATTTTTTCACTGTTAAAAAAAAAAAACTTTAAAATTAACTTTGTTTTATGTATTATTTGTATGCACCCATGTTTGTACCCTTTGGTAGACTTCGTGGCCTTGCGGTTAGCGGCGTCAGTTGTCTAGGCGTATTGTGCCACGGAGTGCGGGTTCGATTCCCGCTCCAGTCGGTGAAAACTTTTCGTCAAACGAAAAATTTTTCGCTGGGCTACTGGGTGTTACGTGTTGTCCGTTGCCTAATGTTAGTGATCGTTCAGTCTGTGCAGCATATGTGCTGAAGGCGGTGTAAATCGTATTTTTTTAAGTGATCTCGAACATAGAGAAAAAAAGGAAAATAATCGAAATCTTTGGCTTACTCATTTTACAAAAGTCATTATTTTGAAATTATCTCAAACGTTGAAATCTAAAAATATGTTGCCATTTACTTATGTGTAAACTATTAAAAGGTCTTTATAGCATTTCTGAAAAGAAAAAAAAAAACAATGGAAACTCATAAGCTTACTAATGCTCTTGATTTGTGGAGGCAAACTAACTTATTGGATTGGAAATTAGAATTCATTATGTGAATATTTAGAAAATATAAGCCGTGATTAGACTCAACATTTTTAAAATAGATGTTTGATCCTACTTAAGTATCTACATGAGGTATAGCTAGAAGTGGCCATCCAAGGCTCAATTTTCTCATGTGCGCAATCAATTGAATAGCAACAAGGAAAATGGCTTACAAACATATTTGTGAAGGCTCCTAAATTGTGGGGGTCCAAAGCCACGGTCCCACCGGGCCACTATGGGCGGTTTTTATATAGATCGGAGGCCAAACATATTTTTGCCATATCATGTGAAATATATAAGTTTTTTTTTTCATGAAAATTTGATGTTTTGTTTTCGAAAAATAAGTTTTCGAGACAAACTTTTGAAAAGGGTCTATAGCGAAATGATAAGTTTTGTTACTTATGCCATTTGTGCGATTAACGCTGCGAAAACCATTTTAAATAATAGATTTTACATAGTTATGATGATATGAATCATATTGCGAGATTCAATTATTCTCTGCAATAATCTTTAGCTGTTGTTAAAGAAAATTGCTAAAACCACCGAAAAAAAAACGAAAAGCGCTAGATGAAAAAAGTGCAAATATGTGCAACTAAATAGTTTATTATCTTTTCATGCACATTTCATAGGTCCGATATATTTTGCTCACGGTTTCGCGCGTGTTTTCGTCGCCGGAGAATTTTTTTTCCCTGTTTTGGAGCGTCTTGCTGGGTAGGTATTTGGGAAGGCCCAAGCAAGACGGTTTGTTTTCGGAACGCCAAGAAGTTTTGCTGTCAGTGTCAATTTTGTGTTCAGTCGAGAATGGATTACCAACTGGTGAGTTCGTTTCATGCTTATGATAACACATTTTTTCTTGAAAGCGTAACTTTTATGTAATATTAAAACAAACTTTGTATGGTTCGTCACTATAAGTGTCGGCATTATGCTATTTTCTTATACAATTTCAATATACATATATTTTTCTCTTTTTGACATTATTAAAAATTATCTTTTGAATTGTTCGACATTGTGAATGTTGACGTATTTTTTAAAACTTCTACCATATCGAGACAAAATGCACAGTAATACTCATATGTCATTTTCAAACAAACTATGTATGGTTCGTCACTACAAGTGTCGGCATTATTCCTGTTTCATATAATTTAAAATATATACATGTAATTTTCAGTTTTCGACATTAATAAAAACGTCTTTTGAATTGTTCGACATAATCGATGTTGACCTATTTTTTAAAGCTTCTACCAAAAACTTCTCGAGACAAAAATACAAAACTAGCTTTAAATATAAGTCGTATATTTCCCCCTTGTCCATGGATCGCATCACCGACCAAAGGTGACTCCAGATCTTTTCCTCCCTCACTAATAAACACCCTTCCCGTGGTGATTGTGGAGATGCAGAGGTATTCTCGGTCTCTAGAAGCAACAATCATTACACCCTAACATTCCTTCCTCATCCCAACTGACTGTAAGGACTTGGCCGGCGCCGTTATTGATCAATAATATTAGATCTGCTAAAATTGCACTTCGAGAGTAAGCGGAAACTCCCATCCCTTATTCATTTGGATCGTAGTGCAATTCTTACCAGTTCCGATCAATCACGGAGTAGCAACCATTGACATGTACAGTCAGTCTATGCTATGCTATTGTATGCTATTATCTTTTCATGCACATCTCATAGTACACTTGGAAATAATTTTATGCCTGGGACAACTTGATACATAGTGAGTTATAATTTGGTTTTAATAATAAAATATTTTGTTTTGATCTTGTTTAATGTAGAGGAAATTTAGTTATATTTTTTATTATTTCAACAACTAACTATCCAAAATTATAAAAAAATGTTAGAAAAAACATGCTTACAGAGTTGAAAAATCTATTACAGCAACGTAATTATGATTATTAACCTCTACAGTACCTGGTGCCCACATCAAAGTTTCAAAATGCAGAATCTTCGTCATCGTTTGATCAATTCCGATGAGATTTTAAGGAAAAATCACAAATGAGTTATATTTTTAATTCATGTATTAAACATTTTTGATTCGGCGATGGTTCCGGATCTAGGTTCAAAATTGCTGGGGTTTTTAGGGTATTTGAAAATTGAAGCTGTGGGAAAAATACAAGCAACGCAAAAAAATTAAAAGAGATAGAGCACTGATATAGTAGACAGAGTATGTCTCCTTTTTCGGTTTGGAAACTATTATGGTCTTTTAGAGAACTTGTTCACCATGTATCGGTTCTGGTAGGGACAACTTCCAGAATATCATGCACTGATACTTTTTGACGGCTCAAAATTCGTGATTTTTCACCCAGATATGTTTTAATATAGTGTCATTAATTGAAAAGTTTTTCTCTCCATTTCGGGCACTCGGTGACAGGTTCCGACAGCGCTCCAAATGTCTAATGAAATTCCTTCTGCTGTTGTCGTATGAAAGCTTGAATTTAATGATTTTTAACATAAAAGTGAACTGACATCATCTCATATCCTCCCTCCTATTTCTATCATTACAACGGAATCGCGATTAATTTTGTTTGACATTACGTTCAAAACTGGAAAGAGCCTTCATCTCAGTTTAGAATACTTCCACAGTTATTGACTGGGAGTTTTCTGGCTACATTATCGTCTTTTTGTGTACACTTCGTACAGCAAGCATGAAGTCCTTGGAATCGAGAAACTTTTTAATTCAAAAAAATCCTTGACCGATGGGATTCAACTCTACGACCCTGATCGTGGGGCTGGCGTGTTTACCATTACGGCTAATTGCATTGAGTATTCAGTCATAAATCGCAACAATTCTTCTCCCTTCCGGAATTCGCACTAAGTGACCAGTCCTCTGAAGTCTGCGTATTTCACACGCCTCATAATACTCGCATCTTTGTACACTTGATGTATCTGGGCCACACACAATTTTCTAATTTCCTACCGAGTTTACCGCAGCAATTCACGCTAGAAAACACCGAAGGCTTCCTGGTCTGCCTCTTTCAATGTTCATGCTTCGTGCCCGTACAAAGCCACCGGAAGGATCACTGTTTTATACGATTTTTGTTTCCGTTCGCAAAGTGAACTGACATCATCTTATATCCTCCCTCTTATTTCTAGCATTACATCCACCAGATCAGAGCCTCTTTCTCAGCTTATTGTTTCACGAGCAGTTTCAGATTTTTGACCTGAGAACTTCCTTCAAAAATTGTCCATTGGCCTTTGTATGCAATAGTCAGAAAACTGAAACATATGATACATTGTGTCAAATGATTCAATTTACAGTGAATTTAATAAAAATTGTGATAAGTTGTTGCATTTTTTCTCTCATTTAAAACTGGAAATACCCTGACAAATTTGTATCTATGTCCAAATCCGTCGCTGAATTCAAAATTTTAATATATGCAACAAAATAGAACTCTTTTGTGATATTTCCTGAAAATCGTACCAAAATCGACTGAACGGTGGTGAAGATACAACATTTTGAAACTTCGATATCGGCACCCAGTACTGTAAAGGTTAATTAAATTATAATGCCATCAAAGATGCCTTTAGGATATCTTCAGCAAAGTTACAAATCTAATGGTGAATGAAAACAATGTTCATCTGGTCATACAATTTGTGAAGCTATAGAAAAATGTTCATTAGGGGTCAACTAACGATTGAGTAAAATATAGAAATTTCAACGGCAATTCGATTTTGGGGAATATTAGGGCAAAGTTTGATTTTTTGTTGCTAAATACGTATCAAATGAAACTTTTGGTACGCACGCAAAACATATTGGAAAAATTAAAAGGTTTTGATTTCGTGATTTTAGGTCTGTTTATGTTTTTTTTTTTAATGTAAAATGTAAGAAAACAATGTGTGATAGTCGACCAATCTATAAACCTTACGATCATACTAGAAATCAAACAAATCAAGTCATCATCCATTTAAGACAAAAAAAAAACCCCAACCGTTCCAACCAAAACGCTAGATATGCAAATCTCTTTTTCCTCAAAGTAGTAATCACATTAGTTTAGAATTAATATATTGTTTATCCGTTCCCATCGAGCCCACGAGCCAACGACTGCTGCAACGATAGAGCTAGTAAGGCAACAGCAGCAGAAACAGAACTTTGTAAATTATGTGCATTTTCATATTTACTCGTTAAACATGTACTTGCGAGAAAACAAAACCCTCTTGAGGCGCGAACGCACAGATGAGGAAAAGCGACACCACGCTGTGGATAGCCTCGAGCGAGCGGGCGTGCGCTCAAGAACCCAACAACAAAATAGCAATCAAATAAATTTCCGAAACCCCGAACCGCGCGTGTTGAGCTGGCTGCTAGTAGTACGAGATATGTGCAACCGCGTGGGAAAAATTTAATTATTCTTTGAGTTTCATTTGCGGTCCGAGTACAGTCCCTTCACCATCAAGCAACCGTACGGTTTCTTTGAGTGCTGATCAGAATGTCCCAAAATTGTACTTTATCAGAAAACTTTACCTTCTCCGGTGTTAGAAACATACTTTTGTATGCGGAAACTCAGACAAATGCCGTTTAGAAGACTTGCGATGAACTTTGTTATGCTGCAACTTATCCCGTAATAACTATAATACAACAAGCTGCAAAATGAAGATTTTTCCATCACGAGTCACGAGTTTTAAATAAAATCGGGTGATGCAACTAGTTGCATAGAACATTTTTTGCAATACCGAAAATTGTCGTTATATTTCTCCGAGCTCTCCCAAACAAAAGTTAGTTTTCAACATCATTTGCTATTATTTGGAGGCTAAGTCCCAAAGTTTTCTGACAAAGTGCAATTTTGGGACACCCTAGTGCTGTGCAGCGCATTTTCATGGGTTTCCTCCTCCTACCGCTGTCCACTCCATATTGGCGAAGTGTGGTGTGACGACGCGGAGAAAAATCATCATCGTCCGTCGTTATCGTTGATGTGGTTGACGTCATCGTTGCGGTTACAGTTTCCACCATTATTGTTGCCTGTTGATTCACTATGAAAGGACAATAATTCTTTCTCGTTACGTTTTACCAGTTTTCCAGCGCCATTGACGCGGTACGATTTGATGGGATTGATGGACTGCTCGTGATTTGTTTGCTTTTCTGCTTTTATCAGACCGGATGGCAGTGCTGACCTGCAAACCTAGACAAACGAGTGTCGAGTGGAAAAGTGGAAAATGATTGCATTTTTCCTGTTGAAATCGTCATCACGAAGGTAAGTGAAAGGTTGAATCACATCAAATTGATTGTCACTCTCGAGTTAGTTGCATCGTTACAAACTATGCAACATCTTGATAGTAATTGATGGCTGTAACAATATTTGAGAAAGCTGCTTTCAAGCTTTTTTATTAGATGCAATAGTATTGGTCATGTGAATTCAGGGAGTAAAATTATCGGTCACGACGATAATCATTAGCCTATCGCTTAAGAGGAAAATAACCCTCATCGTTTTACAAATTTTCAAAACCAGTTTTTTTGCTCAAAATCGAAGCAATGTTTATGAAAATCTATCATTGCATTCCCCTTGCAATCTGTAATGCAATGATAGATTTTCATGAGGATTTCTTGAAATTTGAGCGAAAAAACTGGTTTTTCATTTTCAATGATTGCTGATGATTGAATGATGGATTCTTGAGCCTAAAGCCAATTTTTCGGAGGAAAGAGACGTGCGGTAATATCAAACCCGTCCAGCACTGCGAGAGTGTGCTTTCACGAGATCTGCAGCAGCGAATTTATATTATAACCAGCAACGAAAAGTTGGTTTCCTTCTTTTCTATTCTTGTTTAGCCGGTGTTGGGTCTGAACCGTTCACCTTCGACTTCAATGGATTAAGCATACAGCGCACCAACATCGAACGTATAATAAACTACAACTGCTTAATCACCGCACCATCATTGGATCAGCATCATGGGAATTCTTCATATTCGTATCGGCACAGTGGCTTCTTGAGGCTTCTTTCGGTAGTATATTTAGAAATTCTAACAGGACGATTGATGGCAAACACAATATCGCACTATACACACGACGTTTATTCTGGACTTGAGTAAAACTTCATCTTAGACTACACTACATGTATTTTTATAAATTAACAGAAATTCAACAACATGGCTCTACCAAGGCGGTGTTATATCCCCGACGATCTGTTCGCAACTAAACTTTCCCTCGTTATACGAAATCCTTAATATCTAATAATTTAAGAGAACAATGACGTCATTAGTCCGACATGTGATTTCGTACTCTTCTCAATGCTAATCAAGTCTCTCTTGCTAAACCTACTCAATCTCACGTAAACATATCATTTCAGACTGCCTATTACCTATCCCTATCGTCTACCAGTAGTGATCACCAAAGTCCAGCAAACAATGACCCAGACGTAAACATTAGGACCGTCTGCCTTGTACAATACCTATTGTGGCGATTGCTGGTTGTTGGTCGTAAATCAGGGTTGTATTTCGATGGGAATTTCTCGAGCCAACATTCTCGCCCACCCTGAAATCGCGATTTCTGAAACGAAATAAAAAAAAAACCCTCTTCGAATGCTCGTGATCTTGACTTCGTGATTATGTGGATGTTGGGTCTCGTTCTGTTGGTATATCAGTAATTTCTTGTGATTCCAATATTGGTAGCAAACATATGCCTTCCACTGGTCGTTTGAGTAAGCCATCCTTCGTTCTCAATGTTACAACTCGTATTACCTTATCAATGCCTGGGTGAACATCCACGATTCTTCCCATTTTCCATCGCATCGGTGGCAAATTCCTGTCGCATACCACTACGAGTTTGCCAACTTCTATTTCAACCTCTTGACCCAGACGCTTAGTACGCCCTTGGAGCTGACTCAAATATTCCGTACGCCATCGATTCCAAAACCCTTGAAATTTCTGTTGCAGTTGTTGGAAGAGATTTAGCCGGTTTATTGGCGTGTTTCGCCAATCTGGCTCAGGGAGTTCTTGGAGTGATTGGCCTATTAGAAAATGCCCTGGTGTTAGGGCCTCTACAAAGACAAATTAAAGACCTCGATGTCCCTTGCAGTTGCCCAAAATTTTATGGCTCGTAAGGTAATCTAGAATGCCGTGAAAAGTGTACTGCGATCTGTCAAACTTGGGTACCTTTTGTACTACCGAGGGACCAAATGCAGTACTAGAAGTGGTACACAATCTGAGCCCGAGTGTGACGGACCTGGCCTCTAGGTCATTGGGATCATCAGAGAGAGGTGTAATTGGTCGAGAATTCAGGCATGATTCAACTTGAATTAGTAGCGTTTGAAAATCTTCGGTGGACATGGCATGTTCTCCAACAACTCTCAGAAGGTGATGTTTAGTAGATCTCACCGCGGCCTCCCATAACCCTCCAAAATGGGGTGCATTTGGAGGGTTGAAATGCCATCGAATGCCTTGATTTGTGCAAAATTTGTCAACAGATTCCTTGTGTTGATCATCGTTCAGTAAAGCGAATAATTCCTTCAGTCTGTTCTTCGCTCCGACAAAATTGGTACCGTTATCGCTGAAAATATCGGTACATCTCCCTCTTCTGCCTATGAATCGCCGCAGTGCCTGAAGAAAGCGGTCAGTAGACAAATCCGAAACGAGCTCAAGGTGTACTGCCTTTGTTACCATACAAATGAATACAGCAACATAGTTTTTGACCGCAACACGTCGTGGACCAGGACGTACAAGGACTGGCCCAAAATAATCTACGCCTGTTCTTGAAAATGGGCGTGCCATGGTGACTCTGGACGATGGCAATTCACCCATGAACTGCTTCACCGGAGTTGGTTTTGCCTTGAAACATCTCATGCAACGATGAACGACTTGGCGCGCTATATTCCTTCCTCCTAAAGGCCAAAACTTCAAACGGACGGAGCTGAGCAACAATTGAGGTCCAGCGTGCAATAGAATACGGTGGTAATGTTCGAAAAGCAGACGTGTCAATGGATGGCGTGCTGGCAAAATTAGTGGGTGTTTAGCTCTCTCTGGTTCCTCGGAATTACGAAGCCTTCCCCCCACGTGTAGTAGCTGATCTTCAGAAAGGTATGGATTAAACCACCTTAGTGGTGATTTTCGAGAAACTAGCCTGTGATGTGATAACGAAATACATTCATCGGGAAATGTTTCATGCTGGACCAAACGTACGATAGTGTTTTCGGCATCGCGTAGCTCTGAAGTATTAAGGAATCCTGTATAAGGCTCACTCGAGCGATTATGCAGTCGCTTTATCCATCTTTTCCATATTGCTGTGCAGCGGATTAGACTACAGTAGTCAGAAAATCTGCTGATGTACCACTGACAGAAGTTCGATGATTTTGCTGTTGCTGTTAAAGTTGCTGATCGTCTTTCAGATATCTGATCATCTTCTTCCGTTAATTCCGAAGTTTTGGGCCAAGTGCTTTCGTGTTGCATCAACCAGGTTGGACCGTGCCACCAAAAACAGTTTTGAATCAGGTCTACTGGAGAAACTCCTCGAGAAATCAAATCCGCTGGGTTTTGGACACCTGCTACATGGCGCCACTGATAACGTTCCGTGATTGTCTGGATCTTGGCTACCCTATTTGCCACAAATGTAGTCCAGGTAACTGGAGACGCCTGAAGCCAACGAAGTACGCAGGTTGAATCTGTCCAAAAAAACGCATGTATGTCCATTTTGATTGACTTCTGGACGATTTCAAACAGCTGTGCAGTTAGTAAAGCTCCGCAAAGTTCTAGTCGGGGTATTGTCTGACACCTTAATGGTGCCACCTTTGATTTGGATGCCAGTAGACTAACAAATGTTCTATTTTCTGCATTTCTACTCCGAATAAAGACACAACCACCATAGGCCTTCTGAGAAGCATCAGAAAAACAGTGAAGTTCTAATGATAGCGCTTCGGGAATTATTGCGCATCGGTTGATGCGAACTTCATTGAGCATTGGTAGTACTTGATGGAATCTACGCCAACGCTCACCCACCGTTGAAGGTACCGGGTCATCCCAATCAAGTTTGTGTCCTTCCTCGCTCCGCCATATCCACAATTCTTGTAGGAAGATCTTCGCCATGGTAATTGTAGGTCCTAGTAAACCGGAAGGATCAAACAAGCTTGCTACGGTTGCTAAAATGTTACGCTTGGTGATTGATTCACTGGAATCTAGGGATGGAATATTGAATTGGTACCGAAATTCATCCTTTGCCGGTACCCAGGTAAGTCCCAGTGTCTTAACAGATGTATCAGATTCCAAATCAATTTCTGTTGTATCCGGAATCGCAAGTTCTTGTTGTGGCAATCCTTCAATGACCGCTTTCTCGTTGGTAGCCCACTTCCTAAGACGAAAACCTCCGCACTGTAGCATCCTTACGAGTTCCTTTCGTAGGTCTGTCGCTTCTTCAATCGTATCTGCGCCTGTTATAACGTCGTCCATGTATGTGTCTTCCAGAATAGATTTTGCTGCCAACGGGAAGTGTTTGCCTTCATCCATTCCAAGCTGATGCAGCGTTCGTGTAGCCAAAAACGGTGCCGATTTTGTTCCGTATGTAACTGTACCAAGTTCGTACGTAGCAACATCTTCGGTAGGATGCTGTCGCCAGAGTATGGACTGAAGTGGTTTGTCTTCTGGTGTGATGTTGATTTGTCTAAACATCTTTTCGATGTCCGACACCAGCATAATTTGCTTCGTTCTGCAGCGTAAAATTATGGATCGCAGATCATCTTGTATAACGGGCCCAACATGCAACGTATCGTTTAATGAAATTCCCGTAGACGTCTTACAGGATGCGTCGAAAACAACGCGGCCCTTTGTGGTGGTGCTTGCCTCCTTGACCACCGGATGATGCGGTAAATAGCAACGTTTTACCGTCTCATGAGAATCGTCTACTTGCTGCATGTGCCCTAATGCTAAGTATTCACCCATAAATGAAGTATACTGCTTCTGTAGTCTGGCGTCCCTAGCCAGTCTTCGCTCCGTTGCTTGAAGACGTCGAAAAGCGATTTCTCGAGATTCGCCCAATGTTTTGAAGTCGTCTCCATCCTTCAAAATGAATACAGTATATCGCCCACTTGCGTCACGTTGAACCGTATTTGAGAAAAGTTGTTCGCAGCGGGTTTGCTCTGGTGAATAAGTTCTTGAAGACTCGATCTCCTCACAGGACCAAAATCGAGCCACCATCCTTTCCAATTCCTTTGAAGCTGATACAGTACATGTAACCGGAAACTGTCTTGACAGTGTTGTTCCTCCACAAACGACCCATCCAAAAACTGATTCAGTCAGGGTTGGTAACTGTCCCCCCAACGATAATTGCCGTCCTGTCACAAAAAAGTCGAAGAACGCCTCAATGCCAAGTACTAAATCCACGGTTTTAGATATAAAGAACGTTGGGTCAGCTAGTTCGATTCCATCAGGAATTTTCCATCCTGCTGGATCAATCGAAGTAGTAGGTAAATCTGCGGTTACCTTACGAAGAATCAAGAAGCTGAGTTCTCGCGAAAAATCCGAAACCCTGGATCGTAGAACCGTTCGGATTCGCTGTTTGACCTTAGTCGTTGATTGACCGATTCCAATGACTGAAATGTCTACAGAATCTCTTGAAACCTTCAATCGTTGACTCAACTGTTCCGTGAGAAAGTTACTCTCCGATCCCGAATCCAATAGAGCTCGTGCTGGATACTGATTCCCGTAATCATCTTCGATGATCACAACTGCTGTTGCTAACAGTGCCTGAGACGAGTAACTATGAGCCGATGTGGAAGCAGTAGAATCCGAGGCAGCCACATTGGCTTGCTGGGGAACATTGGATACTGCTTCTTGAGGAGGGGGTGTTTCATTGATTGCACTTCTGCTAGATCCTGCACCGCTGTTGATGTCTCTTTCAGGCTTGAAACAAACTAGCGTATGATGTCGTCCCCTACATCTTCGACATGAGAATTTCGAACGACAATCCCTCGCCTGGTGACCTTGCTTAAGACAATTACGACACAGACCCTTAGAACGTAGTAAAGCTTCTTTGTCGGACGAAGTCATCCGATGAAACACCGGACATTGGAAGAGCAAATGATCCGCTGAACTACTAACGCAACCCTTACTAGGTTCTTGCGCAGTGTTAAAACTGGTTTTTACTACCGTTGATCTTGGTTTCGTTGCTAGAGTTGAAAATGTGGGCTTTTGTGCCCCCTTGAGTTCCACCGTTCGCATGGGTAACGCTTCGAGCACCCCTATTCGCCGTTGAAGAAATCCAGTTAAGTCCTTGAGAGTTTCTTGGTCTTTGCTCGATGAAAACTCCTCCCAGCCTCTTCTTGTTATTGGGTCCAGGCGCGAAATCAGAAGGTTGATCAGGAGAAGGTCCTTGTAGTCTCCAGGCTGGATTATCTGATCGAGGGTTTGTATAGCTCGTTGGAAGCTATCCACAAGTTTATGTAAATCAACTACTGACTCCTTCACAAGCACGGGTAAATCGAAAAGTATCTGCACTTGTCGTTTCTTCAACTGTTTACTGTTACTGTAACGTTCAACTAGCAGATTCCAAGCTACCTGATAATTGGTATTGGTGATTTGAATCGGATCAATGAGGTTCTTTGGTTCACCCTGGAGACACCCCTTTAAATAATGAAATTTTTCAATTTCAGGCAAATCTGTTCGCCAGTGTATCAGCGAGGTAAACAGATCGCGAAAACTTAACCACTCATTGATATCCCCATTGAAAGCTTGTAACTTAATCTGCGGTAAACGTGCATGATCTAAGCTACTCCCTCCTAATGTGTCTCCCCCACGAAATGACCGATCCAGAGTAGTCGTCGGTTCTTGAAGCTGCTTAAGTTGCTCCATGAGGATGGATTTGGTTTTGTAGTATCGAACACTGAAGTCCTTTCTTTTGTTGTCGAGTGGGTACTTTTCATCACTGTAACTGTCGTGAGATTTTACTTCGATGATGGTATCCTCGATCCTGTCCCTCAGTTCATCAAGCCGCTCTAAGCGAAGGGACACATCAAAGGCAACAACGTCAGTTGGAATGTCCTCAACGAACTCCCAAATATCGTCGAAGGCATTTTGGTACTCCTCTAGTTTGGTCATCAGTGTCTTCAAAGATGTCGACTCCCTCTTTGTTGTCACCGGCATGGTGAACTCGTAGTGATAGATTGTAAATACAAAAAATTCAATGTAGAATGCTGCAGTAGATCCTAGCTTCGACAAGGCATATACTGTCCAGTATTATTTACCTGGCTAGAAAACTAGTAGTACGTTGCCTTGAAGCTTGATCGATTCAAGTCGTATCACGATCACCAACCACGAACAACTCCGGAATGGGTAAAACACGTTGCATCAAAGAGGAAGGATAAGGTTTATGTAGCATTCAAAAAAACCTAGCCACGGTTGGGCATATACTGTTGCCTCACCTGGAGAAACTAACAGCAGCACAAGCCAACCATTAGGTTAATAGCTTCAGTCGTACTCCAAGGAACAAGCACTCGAATACGCAAATATGATCGACATCTCGATTGCCCAAATCCAGTGAAATTTCCACACCACAATCAGCTGGCCAGAAATACCGTTGTACTGCCTCTTCGTTGAATGTGTCCTCGACAGCCACTCTACGTCAGTCTGGATGGTCCCTCACACAGTTACCAGGTAGATCAGCAATCGTATTTGCACCCTTGTGGATGACGACCCAGTCTCGTTCGTCATTCGATGAATGAGTTGCGCGAACAGATTGAAGATGAATATCGAAATGGTGGAATTAGTATCGACCAAGAATTGGCTTCGGCCAAGACATATACTGAGTTCAAAGTGCTAACCTGTGAAAACAGGAAGTTGCGCAGACTCAGTAGTCTTGCAACAAGCTTCCGTGGCCGTCCTTGGTAGATGATCAAAATTCCTACGAATGTCCAAATCATCAATTGCTTCTCTCAAGTGTATTCGATGGCGTAATCGTCTCTCATGGGAGGCAAGGCGGGTGCAAAATGGCTCAACGGCGACAATTGTTCCGCGTTTCCAACGTTCCCTGATGGCTTCGGTGGCATACAATACAGCACAATGCAGATACGATATGGCTCTTTCTAACTGGCTTGGCTATTCGATGGCGTCTATGTAGTCGTTGTTCAAATCTTCATATGTTTTCCGGGTTTCACTCATCCGGTTCGAAGGACCATTATGTTGGGTCTGAACCGTTCACCTTCGACTTCAATGGATTAAGCATACAGCGCACCAACATCGAACGTATAATAAACTACAACTGCTAAATCACCGCACCATCATTGGATCAGCATCATGGGAATTCTTCATATTCGTATCGGCACAGTGGCTTCTTGAGGCTTCTTTCGGTAGTATATTTAGAAATTCTAACAGGACGATTGATGGCAAACACAATATCGCACTATACACACGACGTTTATTCTGGACTTGAGTAAAACTTCATCTTAGACTACATGTATTTTTATAAATTAACAGAAATTCAACAACATGGCTCTACCATGGTGGTGTTATATCCCCGACGATCTGTTCGCAACTAAACTTTCCCTCGTTATTCGAAATCCTTAATATCTAATAATTTAAGAGAACAATGACGTCATTAGTCCGACATGTGATTTCGTACTCTTCTCAATGCTAATCAAGTCTCTCTTGCTAAACCTACTCAATCTCACGTAAACATATCATTTCAGACTGCCTATTACCTATCCCTATCGTCTACCAGTAGTGATCGCCAAAGTCCAGCAAACAATGACCCAGACGTAAACATTAGGACCGTCTGCCTTGTACAATACCTATTGTGGCGATTGCTGGTTGTTGGTCGTAAATCAGGGTTGTATTTCGATGGGAATTTCTCGAGCCAACAGCCGGTTTGAGTGTCCTTCGCTTCCGTATGTTGCTTTTATATACAAAATTTCTCTCCCCGTTCGTGCAGCTGACATGGTTGTATAGTTATGGAATGCGTGCGTTCTGAAAACGTTTTTGTTTATGGACATGGGTTCGAATCCCGTTGGTGGCAATAATTTTTGTTATTTACCTTGTGATAATTATCGTAATAAGATCAGAGTCGATAAAGTTGGATCTATGAAAATTGTGGAGATCACCTCAGCATACAAAATCGCAAATCAACCTCGTTTTGATCGATTGACGGCACTTCTCCGACACAACCGACGTCAGAACTTATCGTGGCGCTAACATTGACTCCGACCACTACCTGGTGATGGTGAAACTGCGCCCAAAACTATCCGTCATCAACGATGTACGGTACCGACGCCCGCATCGGTACAATCTAGCATGGCTGAAACAACCGGATGTCGCCAATGCGTACGTGCAGCATCTTGAGGCAGCGTTGCCGGATGAGGGCGAGCTCGATAGGGCCCCTCTTGAGGACTGCTGGAGGACAGTCAAAGCAGCCATCAACGACGCTGCCGAAAGCACTGTCGGATATGTAGAACGGAGCTCGAGAAACGATTGGTTCGACGAAGAGTGCTAGGAGGTTTTAAAAGAGAAGAATGCAGAGCGGGCTGCAATGCTGCAGCATGGTACGCGACAAAACGTGGAACGATGCAGACTGAAGCGGAAACAGCAAACCCGCCTATTCCGGGACAAAAAGTGTCGCCTGGAAGGAGTGGAATGCCAAGAGATGGAGTTGCTGTTCCGTTTTCATGAAACGCGGAAGTTCTATCAGAAGCTCAACACATCCCGCAAAGGCTTCGTGCCGCAACCTGAAATGCGCCGGAATAAGGATGGGAGCATCTTGACGGACGGACGCGAGGTGATCGAAAGGTGGAAGCAGCACTACAATGAACATCTGAATGGCGCAGAGAACACAGGCACAGAAGGTCAGGACAGCGAAGGCGATGGCTACGTCAGCACAGCTAACAGTGGAAACCAACCAGCTCCCACGATATGGGAAGTTAAGGAGCAATTCAACAGCTCACGAACAACAAGGCCGCTGGCAAGGATGGTATCGGAGCCGAACTCATCAAGATGGGCCCGAACAGGTTGGCCGCTTGTCTGCATCGGCTGATAGTCAGAATCTGGGAAACGGAACAGCTACCGGAGGAGTGGAAGCAAGGCGTTATATGCCCTATCTACAAAATGGGTGACAAACTGAAGTGTGAAAATTATCGTAGGGGAAATCAGGGTAAAACCGACACTGTGGGTAAAATCAACACCCTTTGATTTTTCATGTTGTGAGTAGATTTTCATGCAATTTTCACCACGCTCTATCTTTACTTGTGAAATGTTGTGTTTCGGATGACATTACAACTGACGCTATCAATAAATTGCCAAAATAAACAACAAAATCATATTGGATAACATAGAAGCAACAGCGGTTGCAATATTTCTCTGTTATTCTTTAACTATTTCGCATGTGAAATTTTTGAAATGTCATTATTTGTTCTGCGTCTACATCATTATTTACTAGTATTACGTTGATACAACATGAAGGAGAATTTATTTTTTGGTTTTTCGACAGCTGAAAACGCTATTGAAAAATAAATGTCCACTCAGGGTAAGATCGACACTTTCATTTAGGGTAAAATCGACACCTTCTCAGCTTCATAATCTAACTTCAGAGAATCTTTCTTGTCGGAAGACTTTGTCTGTAGTTTATGTGAGTCTTTATTTTCGAATTCCAGTGAAGTTCATGGATGGTGAACTTGTTAACATGTAAAATATGACACTATAGGACTTGCCACAAGCTATAATTAAGTTTAAAAAAATATTTCGATGTTTCACATTTAAACTTATTTGATAAAACTTGAAGATATTTTACTCATTTAAAATTGAAGAAATAATAGAATTTGAAATGTTTTCACATAAATTAACCTTATTGTTTTTTTACAAACCATGAGATTCGACAGTTTTTCTTATCTAAAAATAATTACACTTTTCTGTTCTTGTCAAATAAAACAGTATTTATTTTCACAACCAATCATTCGCTACAACCTCATCTTCGTAAATATTCCATGAACACAAATTAATCATATCCATGTCTATTCACCCCAATTTTATAATCTTAGCATGAGACATTTGAAGTTTTCACATATATCTAGTGGTTCTTTGACCTATCCCCAATAATGTACGTAATATGTGTATAATCCATTAAAGAAAGGGTTCATAAAAGTCGAAAGTCATGTTTAACGCATTTTTTTTTAATATGCTATGTTATGGTGATGCTCACAACGTATAAATTCTACTCAAAGTGCATGTGTCGGTTTTACCCGCACTCTCAATTGTCTCACCTAAAAATGATGAAATATCAATTTGATTTAAATCACTATATAACCTTAATATATCATCCAGCGATCGCAAGGATTGATAGATTTATAATCAATACGTGATTCTACAACAATTTAAGGTTCGTTTAACAAGCGGAAGTACACAAATTTTATCAATAAGCTTAGGGTGTCGGTTTTGCCCCGAATTCCCCTACAATCACTATCCTAAACGCCGCCAACAAAGTGCTATCCCAGATTCTCTTCCGTCGTATATCGCCTATTCTCTATGGGCATGAGACGTGGACGATATTCGGCGGCGTGAAGGCGAACGGCGTGTGGTGGCGAAGGATGAACCACGAGCTCGCTCAACTCTACGGCGAACCCAGTATCGTGAAGGTAGCTAAAGCTGGAAGGATATGCTGGGCAGGGCATGTTGCAAGAATGCCGGACAAAAACCCTATAAAGATGGTGTTCGCTACGAATCCGGTCGGAACACGAAAGCATGGGGCGCAGCGAGCTAGGTGGATTGACCAAGTGCTGTAAGATCTGGCGAGTGTGGGCCACAGCCGAGGATGGAAGGAGGCAGCTGCGAATCGAGTTGTATGGCGTGGAATTTTTGACGCGGATTTATTGTAATATAAATGTTATACCAATAAATGAATGAATGGCAGTAAAAAATATGCCGAAACTTAAACAAGGATCGTTGAGTTTAATTGGAGATTTTAATTGTAGTTTAATTGAATATAATTGAAAAGAACTTAGGACCACTTCAACAGAAAGTAGTGAGTGTTTTTCTGATGACATGATATGTTGATCTTTGCGTCTCTTCTCACTATAAATTTCTTCTCGGTTTGATATTTATCCAACTCAGGAAACCCTCTTCACGTTGGATGGCTTATCGAAAAAAGGATAAGAATTTTACGAAGACATCAATTTGCTAACTTATCAGAATCTGAAGACATAGAAGATCAAATAAACAATTGGTACTAACACCACCATAGCGGACGAATTCCCTGTCAGATTTGGCCCTGCTGGATATCCCTTGATCCACTAATCTATTGAACAAATTTGCCGAAGACACCAACCTTCCTAGTGTGTTTTATAACATGTGGAAAGTTTGTTGGTTGGGTGAAAGTTAATCACTTGACAATGAAGTTGAACAGCTTCTTCTTCTTCTTTCTGGCATTACGTCCCCACTGGGACAGAGCCTGCTTCTCAGCTTAGTGTTCTTATGAGCACTTCCACAGTTATTAACTGAGAGCTTACTGTGCCAATGACCATTTTTGCATGCGTATATCGTGTGGCAGGTACGAAGATACTCTATGCCCTGGGAAGTCGAGAAAATTTCCAACCCGAAAAGATCCTCGACCGGTGGGATTCGAACCCACGACCCTCAGCTTGGTCTTGCTGAATAGCTGCGCGTTTACCGCTACGGCTATCTGGGCCCCTAAGTTGAACAGCTCTGGAAGCTTGAATATGCAGTACCGTAAAACGGGGTAACTTTGATAGTTTTTTTTTCGAAGAAAACTTGAATATTTATGCATGCTGTTTCAAAAAAATATAATCTATATTTTTAAAACAAGTACTGGCATCCTAGCTATCGATTGCAGTTGATAGATTGCCAAATGATTTATTTTGAATGGATATATAATTTTAAATATAAGCGAAAGTCGGTTTTCTGTTTTGGGGTAACTTTGATAATGGAGTATGCATCGAACAAAATTGAATAAATAACGAACATTTGTAGGGCATTGCTTACCTCTAGGCGTTTAATGTTATATATAAATTTCTGACTTAGATTAGAAAAATGGTCCCCCCGCTAAGAGATTTGAGATCGTATTCAAGTTCTATGATAACTAGGCTGTCAAAGATAAGTGACCAACTATTCAAAACTACATCAAATAGTGATCGTAGAACAGATTGTTTGTAAGCATTTCGGAATTGCTAAAATTGTGTCAATTTTTAATACTCGTGTAAAAAGCCTCAAATGTTCTCGATTCAAATGAAAACAGCTGTACAACTCATATCGCATACTAGGTGAATTGTCAGAAAATAATTCTGATAAAAAATTTCATTGCTATCACATTACGTGGCTCATTTATAATCTCAATGTGACTGTTATGCGGTTAAAATTGCCAATATGACAAAACAACTTGGTAATTTTTTCGAATTTTCTAGAACAATCTCACAGATTTCAGTAAGTTGATCGAAAGTGTTTATCATTTGATGACTCTCCATGGTATTAACTACATTTTGTCAAAAATGTCGAATGTGACTGTTTTGCAGTTATGGGCAGTAAAGCACTTAAATAAAAAATGTGAATCAAACCTGAAACTCTTTCATAGAAAGTGAATCAGAGCTGAACAACTGATATATAAAGTGATTTTTAACTATAGCACTAAAATATAATGTAAATCGGATTCGACTAATTTGAATACGAAGTGAATTTAACCCAAATCACTTAAAAATGAAGTCGAATAAGGTGTCGCACATCAATTACGACAACACTAGCAGGTGGTCGGGGGCTACTTCTTCAATACAAATTTTTAGCCTTATTAGTAAGCGTTTGTTGGCCGCATTGCCGCTGTCTAACCACTTCTACGTGTCGTGTTTGATCTCCCTCAACTTCGTGTCTCTCTTTGCGTACCTTTGACTGTCCCATCAGCGCCGTACAACAACATTTGTCAAACGCAGAGCATCTTCTCCGGAGATAGAAGTGTTGACGGTCGATTGCTGTAGAGCCTCATTGGCCAAGCGATCAGCTTCGTTATTGCCGGCATGTCCCGGCATTCAACGGAAACAAACATTTGGGTTTCGTATCATGTGTTCAATCTCCTGAATCCTGAATCCTGAAGGGAACTGGCCGAATCCGTGAGAAGTAACTCCTCGTTTCTAATATTGGGGATTGAAACCGATTTTCTTTATCGCAAACGCCTCTGCAGATAAAACGCTGCACTCTTTTTGCTAGCCCAATTTTATAGGTCGCGACCCTCACCGTGCTATTACGCTTGGGACGGTCAGCATAGATGGCGATCGAGTTGAGGGAGCGTGTCGATACAAATTGCTGGACGACTGGGCCGACTATCTCCTGTCGAGAGCCCCCAGAAATTTAGCTAGGGTAATATAAACGTTGTACGCGTTGCCAGTATTAGAAGGGACACCCATATGGACTGTCTATCAGCTGTCATTTTTGGCATCAGAAACGATGGAGAGTAGCTAGATGTCGCCGATCTTTCACCGTAAAACGTCGCAAGTTTTTCCGCTACTTTTTCGGGGTCGTCCGAGAATCCATTTGGCCGTTTAAGAACAACTGAGCGTCTCTGCCTATTTCCACGCGGTGTCTTTATCGTGCACCACAGTTAGGTCACCGTGCTGTGCGAAGAGATTTCCCCTACGAAGCTTTCCCACGATTGCTCCTTCGCTTGTTTAAAGAATCGCTTTTCGCACCTCCGCTATTTCTGCTTGGAATTCCGTCAACGCATTGGGTTGATCTGGGTTGACCAGCTGTAGACTCTTACTTCCTTTTTTTTAAATCATGATATGGATCAGGTTCCAAAAACTCAATTGTCTAATATTAATTAACTCATTACACGTGGTAAAGATGGATAAATTATGGGTGAAATTTTGAAAAAAATCCACGTGCTCGGCTGGGATTTAAACCCAGCACTCTTGTATGCTAGACAAGCGCTTTACCAACTAAGCTACCAAGCCACTTGGTGACTCAATAACTCAGTTGGTTACTAGTTTCGAATTAAATTCCCACATGCTCGTACACTCGTCTTGCATACAAGAGTCCTGAGTTAGAGTCCCAGCCGGTCCTGGGTTCGAATCCGCTCTATCAGATTCCACCATTATACATGAACCAGATAACCCTTGATCAGCTGATAAGGATCTTGAGATACAAAAGATTAAAGATAATTTGTTTCTAACGCCCCCAAGTGGATGTGTTTCTTATATTTTGCATCAAAAGATAGCCCTTAATCTTTTGAAACGTTTGGCGGAATCCACCAACCTTCTAGCTGATAAGCTTCTTGGGATAGACAATCAAAGAAAATTTGTTACTAGAGCGCCTCCCAAAAAAAAGTTTTCACCTCCAGATAGTCCTCAATCTGCTGAATATCTTAGTCCAAGACACCAACCTCCACCTTCTCGAGCAACAACATTGTTGCAAATTGTTGCTGATTCGCTACGGCCATGCGCCTAATCAGGTTTTGAATAGCCATTCCAAATCTGATCAGTATTTTTATGAAGTCAGCTTTAGGCTATGGTATACTTCATAACTGTTTGAGTAATGCATTGGTATTAATTTCTGGCGCCAATATAGGGTATTGGCTAAAATAGAGTATAGGGAAATAATATTCTGATAGCCCTTAATCTGCTGAATATCTTTACCGAAGACACCAAGATTTTTTCTACTAGCGCCACCTGGCAGATGAATTCCTAATCAGACTCTTCAACGCCACATATCTCTTGATCTGCTGAACAGCTTTACCGAAAACACAGAAGTTGAAGAAATCACTAGCACTACCTAGCGGATAAATTAGCGGACAAATAGCCTTCAATCTGCTGAACACCTTTACCGAAGACACCAACCTTTTAGCTGGTAAGGATCTTGATGTAGAGAAGATTGAAGATTTCGCTACCTAGTGGTTAAATTCCTATTAAGAATCTTCACCGCTAAAAAGCCCTCGATCTGCCGCACAACTTTGCCGAAGATACCAACTTTCTAGCTGATAAGGATCTTGAGATATAGACAATTGAAGAAAATTTGTCACTAATGCCATCTAGCGGAAAAATTACCTATCAAAATCTTTACCGCCAGATTGCTCTTGATTTGCTTTTGAAGAACTTGGCCGAATAACTTGCTTGATTTTGAACAACTTGGAAGACATCAACCTTCTAGCTGGTAAGGATATTAAGAAACAGATATTTAAATAGAATTTGTCACTAACGCTGCCTAGCGGATAAATTTACAACCAGACTCTTCAACGCATAATAGCCTTTGATTTGCTGCACAACTTTGCCGAAATACCAACTTTCTAGCTAATAAGGATCTTGAGATACAAATAATTGAATACAATTTGTCACTAATGCCACCTAGCTGATTTTTCTTCGTCAGATAGCCCTTGTTCTTCTGGAAAACTTTGCCGAAGACACCTACCTTTCTCAGGGATACGACTGTGATGATTATGTTGTAGGTTATGGCCTTCAGTGTATTATGCTCAAAAACGGATTTTAAGTTTTCATCCGACGTTTCGGACACATTTATTGTGCCTTTTTCAAGGAGTTAACTGTGTTCCGTTTTCTCGTTGATTGCCCACAGCAGAGGTAGCATAAGTCAACATACAGAATTTTGCCCGTTCTGGTCTAAACACGGGCGTAGAATCCGAAAAACGATCCGGGTCGCAGAACTTCGATAAAGTTGCCTGTCTATCGCCACTTTTATTCTTATTGTGTGATAAAATAATATTACCGGAAAAAATCCGTGAAACAAACAATTTTACTGTAACCCTGTGAAATACTAACGAACAGTTCGGTAACAGCATTATTTTCACCGAACTTCTGTGAAATCGTGTAACAGTCGCTCTGGCAGGCATGAGCTTCCTTTTGTTGCAGTTTTTGCACACCACTAACAAGCAGTGTAAGCTGGCTTAGTGATAGCAAGCATACTTCCTGATCGGTAGGTCGGAAGTTCGATTCCCGGTCTGAACCATTTTCTTGTTTTTCTTTATGATCTCATTCAAAGATTTCACAAATTGTTCGGTGATTTGGCAAGTTAACGAGAAAACGGAACACAGTTAACTCCTTGAAAAAGGCACAATAAATGTGTTCGAAACGTTGGATGAAAACTTAAAATCCGTTTTTGAGCATAATAGACTAAAGGCCATAACCTACAACGAAGACACCTACCTTCTAGCTCATTTGGATATTGAGATATCCGTTAGATGCCAGTTCTGAAGATGCCACGCTTTTTCCGTTACCTAGAAAAGAGGAAGAGGTCAGGGAGATGTTTCACCCAGAGATAACAAGACTAACTAACTGCATTCACTTCAAAACTTAGGAAATAGGAAATAGGAAGGAATGATTATGTAATTACTTCAATTAAATAGGAAGGAATGATCAATTAATTATTTAAAAAGATGGTATGGAATTCGATATCCTTTCATAACCATCACGAGAAGTTTGATGTTTTCAGTAGAAAAGCTATTGCCGCAGGATACGTTTGGTCAACTTTCAGGCTTTTTTATGTATTGGACAGAGCTAGGATTGAACTTATGATCTTGTGCTTAAGAAGCAAAATCAGTAGCCATTAGATGACCGACCCTGTCCCATACTTGATAGTGTAAAGTTTCATGGAAAAGTTTCAATTATCACAAAAATAGGATACAAAAAATGTTGAAAACAACATTTTGTGAGAAATGTATAAATAACGCCCTCAAAGTCGTTCACCTGTCGGATGAGGTGTTTAAAAAGTAAGAGGTTGTTTCTGAGATACAACCGCCAAGTTGACGTTGGATAACGTTAGCTTCATCTATTTCCTGGCTTGAGACCGGCACAAACTTATGAAAGATTTCTACTGATAAAAATCCAATCAATTTTCATATTATTTGTTGCATGTCAATTCTGACCTATTATGGACATTGTGTGTTAGCACAGAAAATCTGTGGTGTAAGTCTGGTTCGGTTAACACTTTAACACCGATAGACTCGGTGGATGGAAGAAGAAGCATGAGCGATAACTCTTGCTTCCCAAACAAATATTCCGGTCGAACGTTAGGTTCACGCATGATCCACTAAGATTGGTTGCTTTAGTAGGTTCGGAATCCAGTTTGAGGTTGAGGTACTTCTCCATGAAGTCCGCGAGCTCCATGTTCTCCTCTTTGCTCAAATCGATGTTAAAGTTGCCAGTCATGATGATTGGCATGATCTCCTTTTGCTACTCGAAGAAGTTCCGCACCATGAAGAACTTTTTCTGCTTCATTGTGGTATCTGGGGAAATGTAGAGGCAAATCTGCGATTCCAGAGCTCGGCCGTCATGGTCCTGCAGGAAGCGAGTGGCCTAACTGATTGGTTTGTTTTAGGATACCAACCTGTGCGCGATAAACGCCAAGCGTGTCAGCATTATGCCGAAGGACATCCAGCTGACTCGTCGTATCCGTGGAGAACGCGCTTAAATTGAATTGCAGCACAATTTCAAACAAAACGGGTCACAACTATGCATTCGATGTAAAAGAGTTACAACCAGAGACACTACATCTATAACTATTAATTGATTAATTAATTTATTTATTTATCAATTATAATTTTGGTTGATTAGTTTTCTAGTTAGCTGTTGCTGATTAGTTTAAGCTCTTTGTTTGGCAAATTAATACTCTTATCGCTCTAGCATGCATTTACATGTAGGTAGCGACGCAGACAATGGCATTATTCAAAGTAAGTAAAGTTGGTAAGGATCAGTGCTGGGAATGGTAATAGTAGTAGGCTTGAATTTTTGCGAAAATCACGTGGCTCTCCAGTACAGTAGTTCCAAAAACGTGAATCTCATCAAGTAGCCTATGTTGAGTGCACGAATTTTCTAAATCATGAGTGTTATTGAAGGCTCCAAATGCGGGAAATGCAGCGGGAAATAGAACATTTTTCTACAGTAATTCTGGGTTGCCCTTAGCAACGGGTGTTTTGCTATTTTCAAGGCTTCTTGCCTACAGCAGCGATGGGCGTGAGTTTCACTGGCTTCGCTGACTGTGATTGGCTTTGCTTGGCTACTGTAGAGTGAATTTCAAGATTTTTCCCAACCCTGGTAAGGATGCTTAAAATCTGGGAGGGAGACACCGATACTACACACGAAATATAAGACAACGTTATTTTGAACTGCAAGATAACCCCAGTATGCCAACAACAATCAAGGCAGGCTTCGAGAAAATCGGTAGTTTCCTTTTGTTGTGCACTTTCGATCTTTCCTGACAAACATGAAAAAAGGGCCACAGTTTTCTATGCACTAAATATTCATTTTCATTGGAAAAAGTAGAACGATGCGTTTTTCAATGCTTCATGTTCAATCAGATTAAATAGTGCTCACGTGACATTACTTGCATTATGTGCCTGAGTTGATTTTTATTCGATTTTTATCACTTTTGAAGAAATACGAAATGTGTTTTAATCAGTTACGCGCTTTTTTCATGTTAGTCCAATGTTTGAGATCTGGGCTCACATTGACAGTTCGTGACAGCGGAATCTCGGTTCACTATGACGTACAGAAATTTTGTATTGGTTTCTCCCTCCCAGCTTAAAATATATCCCCGAGCCCGATTTCATCTTCTAAACTCGTACCAATCAGCTCATACGGTTGAAATAATTAAATTTCTGTTAGATATCAGGTATTTCCTTAAGAAATTGCCTACATTTAAGCGTTTTCATCACAATTCTTGAAATTAACTATTCATTATTTCTTGACATATTGCATTATTAAGAATTTTGCAAGCATATTCGGATTCAGGGAGCTCATATTCATTATGTAGAGTTGTTTAAAAAAATAACAATAATCGCATTGACAAGTGATCAATTTCACCCCGAAATGGGATTCCCCGATTTTCTATATAAGGGATGATGTTTAGCACTAAACCCACATTTGTTATAAAATTTTGGCACATGAGCCAAAGAGGCTGACCGTCGTACTTGTATTCAGTTGTTTGGCATTTTCAACATGATTGAAAACAGACAAGAAAAACCATGAAAAATTAACAATTTCACCCAAAATTACGGTACCGTCAAACGGAGCTTCTTTTGACATTATTTCCACATTCTTTAACTTTGAGGATTTGTAACTCTTAGAACTATGGATAGATGTTGATAATTTTTGCCTATTTTTAAGTTGTATATGTACGTAACAAATGTGCAAAATATGAGGCAAACCCATCAAGAAATAACAAAAATGCTTGAATAGCGAAAAAAGTGTGTCCTTCAAGACAAAAAAGGGGCTACTTTGGACATTTTCACAATTTGCTAAATTTTCATCTTCCTCTTAAATTTAACTATCAGTTACGAATGCTCGATTATCAAGTTGACATAAACATAAACGACGTAACTACTAGGTGCTGCGATGATAAATGAATTATGTACAAAAACTCTTTTTTTTCTATTCTTACTGTTATATGAACGATATGTTGAAGAATCACATTAATACCGGTAACTAATTTAATACCAGTTAAAACGCAATCTATGAAGTAAAGTTTAGCAAGATTGTAAAGAAGTAAGTTTGCTTTTGTAATATGCTTTTAGCTTCTTAGCAGTTTAGAGCTGGCTTAAGAGTAGTTTAATGTAGGCATTTGAAGGATTGCAACTACAAATTCATGTAAAATATGACGAAAAATAGTTTTTTTTAGAGATTATGTTGTGAATTTGGCATTGGTACGAATTGAAATATATGTGCTTATGTCTATTCACTTTTACAAACATTTATTTTATTTTTTTAAGTTGTAAAATACACAAATAAAAACATTATAATAAAATAAAAGTCGCAAAAATAAGACCTTTGATTAATTATTTTAATAAAACAACAATTTTAAGCAAAACTAATCACAAGATTTTCACGAAACATGACGATTCGATAGTTTTGTGATGCTCCCAATAAGTTTCCAAGACATGGGTAAAATTCAAACAATGTTTGTATAGCCAATGTTTTATTCCTTGTGAATATTTATTCGGGCTTTTTTGAAATGTTTTCTTGTTTATCCTGTTATTGTTGATGTTGTTCCAAGAAAAAATCATGCCTAGTGGTAGAGCATATATTGGTTAATAAAATTGCTGAAGACGCAAAATTGCTCAGATATATATAGTTACGCTGCTAATAAATACAAAATGTGAGTGTCCAAAGTAGCCCCTGGAATCAAAAGTAGCCCCGTCCGACGGTACATGTAAACTTCAAAACGTCAAAACCTTATTACAGCAAGAAAAATGTGCTTTACTACGAAAAATAAGACATGCCTCGAAATTTACCAATTTTTCAATAGTTTAGTCATGAAAATCAATAGTTTTCATTATTTGAGTAGATTCGTAGAAAAATTTCCAATCGATTGGTGCAAGAATCTTGAAAATTTATGCGGGCGTTAGTAAGTTTTTTCACAGTCAAAATCCAACCACTTTTCGTGACGCGAGCGATTTTTCGTTTTTCGAAATTGTACCCCAGTATGTTGCCGTAAGTCGTTATCCAACGTCAAAATTCTTTTAAATGTTATTGCAAGATCAAACGCCATCAAAACACTATTCTATTGTCACACGTGCTAACTCAAAGCTAGAAAATCTTCTCCCACGGCTGTTACTCATTCGGTACGCATTGTTCCAATGCCTAGAAGGGCCAATTCCATAAATTTCGACAAACACCGAATGACAATTCTCCACCGCCCTTGGAATGTGGCTCAACATCAACGACATCGACGACGATGGTCATTTCGAGCTGTAACTCGATATTACCTTACACAGCTCTTATCATATGAACGCAGAATTTTTCATACATTACCTTGTTTTCCTCCCAGCCCCTGCTCAAGTTATTGTTTTCCCCCATTCATAGAAGCCATTCTTGCGAACCGAGGCGACAAAGTTGACGTTGATGGCCCCAAGACGGTGCGTGTTTCACATGATTTGAATTTTCTTTCTCAATCAACCCCTGGGCAATGCAATGGTACGGCGATGGCGACGAAGTTTACGACGCTCCTGCGAATTTAAAACAACCGAAGACAACGGCGGCTTGGCTGGCGTTGGCAATTGTATGACGTCTTTTTCAACCGACTGTCAGTAAGTTGCGGGGTTATGTTCTGCATCATTTTCGGCGTGACAAGAAAACGAGGAAGCCACCACCGCAGCAACGTGTCATCGTCGTCATATCGTGGGATCATTTTGAAACGCGGAAATCTGGGGTTGTCGAGTTTAATGCTAAATCTGAGCGTTGTTGGATTGACGAAGATTTTGCTGCGCTTGCTGAAACGGCGTGTGGGAGTTTACCTTTTTACGGATCATGGGCAGCTCGTTGATTTCGTCAAGGGTGAAAATTTGCAAGTCTGGCGATTCAAACAATGACATTTGTTTGCTCACTGCTGTGAAAATTACTGGCTCAGTAAAATAGAGGTGTTAATATCTGAGTATAGCAAATAAATTATGGTCGTTAGTTTTAATAATTGAATGAGTTGAATAGAATATCCGAAAGCCTTGAACCGGTGGGTTTTGTTTTGATTTAGGTTCATGTTCATATGAATTCAATGACAACACCAGTTGCTATCTATTTATTTACAACAAAGTGCTTAGATGTACTAAAGATCTACGATTTATTTTACTATAAAAAAAGGAAAAAAAATCTAATTTAATTCAATTTTTTCCGGTTTTTTGTTTAACATTATAGAACACTATCTTTTAAAGCTTCTAATGATCAATTTGACAAAACCTCGCCTGTCGAAACGTATTTGTCCACCTTCGATCTCAGCCCACGCTTTCCAGTTCTTGTTGCACCTTATTAAACCACCTCACTTTCTGCGCTTCATATCTCCATGTCCCAACTTGATTCAACGCGAAACCCAAATTTCGAAGGTTTATTGTCTAGTAGTCTTGCCCTGCCTAGCGCACCAATCTGGCTTTTGTCACTTTTTGGAAATTGAGTTCGCTGTAGAACCTGGTGAGCTCGTGGATCATTCTCCGCCGCCACACACCGTTCGCCAGCACATCGTCAAAGATATCGTTGTTCGAATACTTCGTGTAATTGCAGGTCCTCTCCCAGGACCATTGCTTCATGTCTATAGACGACAACCTGTCTTATGAGCGTTTTGAACATGGTACATTTGGTGCGGGGGTTAATCTATTCTGAATGCAGCTTTATGTGGACGCCATAGTAGGCCCGGCTTACATTGATGCGGCGCCTCTGGATTTCACGGCTAACGTTGTCATAAGCCTTCTGCAAGGATCAAAGGTAGACGAACTCGTCTACCACCTTGAACGTATCCCTGTCTATCGTAACATTGCTTCTTAGGCTTCTTACCCCTTCCTTCCACTCCTCCGGTTACTGTTCTGTTTCCCAGATTGTGCCTAACAGCCGGTGCAGACAAATGGCCAGCCTGTCCAGGCCCATCTTTATGAGTTCAGCTCCGATACCACCCTTACCAGCAGCTTTATTGTTCTTGAGCTGGTGAATGGCATCATTAACCTCCCTCAAAGTGAGGGCTGGTTGGTTTCCATCCTCCGCAGTTCCAACGAAGGCATTTCCTCCGTTGTCCCGACCTTCATTGCCTGTGATCTCAGCGCCATTCAGATGTTCGTCGAAGTGCTGCTTCCACCTTTCGATCACGCTCTTCTTGAGACCGGCACAGCTGTTCCATCTCCTCGCACGTCCGAGTCTGCTGTTGCCGTTTCCGTCTATAACGTTCCACGTTCTGCCGGGTCCCTTGCTGCAGCATGACCGCCCGCGCTGCATTCTTCTCCTCCAGAATCTGCCTACATTCCTCGTCCCACGTATCCGACATTGCTCTCAGCTGTATCGTTGTTGGCTGCTTTTACTGTTCTCCAGCAGTCCTCAAGAGGGGCTTCATCTAGCTCACCCTCTTCCGGTAATGCAGCCTCGAGGTGCTGCGTGTATGTAGCTGCGACATCCGGTTGCTTAAGCCGCTCTAGGTCATACCGGGGCGGCCGTCGGTAGCGTACGTTGTTAACGACGGAGAGTTTTGGGCGCAGTTTAACGATCACCAGAGGTCAGAGTCGATGTTAGCGCCACGATAGGCCCTGACATCGATATTGTAGGAAAAGTGCTGTCCATTAATTAGAACGTGGTCGATTTGTGATTCTGTGTGCTGTGGTGATCTCCAGGTGTATCGGTACGGAAGACTGTGCTGGAAGAAGGTGCATCGAATAACCATATTCTTGGAGGCGGCGAAATCTATTAGCCATAAGCCGTTTTCGTTCTTCAGCCGGTAGGCGCTGGACATTTCAAAAGTTGGTCTGAACTCCTCCTCCTGGCCAACCTGAAGAAATTCATCAAAAAATTCCTCGGAGGAATTGTTTTGAAAAAAAAAAAAATTCCGGAGATTTTCCTAATGATTTTCTTCAGGAATTCCTTATGGGATTTTCTCTGGGGGTCCAAAAATTCTTTCCTTCAGGAATTGCTCCGGGGATTTCCTCAAGAAATACCTCTGGCAATTTTTCTTTCAGAGATTTTTTTTCAGAGAATTTTCCGGAGATTTCCTCCATATAGGAGAGGAATTCCTCTGTGGATTTTATCCAGGAATTCTTCCGAGGATTTCCTCTAAAAACACCTCCAGGGATTTCATTAAGAAACTAATCCGGGGATTTTCTCCATAAATTCCTCCAGAAATTTTTCAGATGATTTCTCTGGAGATTTCCCTCTGGAATTTCTCCGGAAATTTCAAGGACTCCTCCGGGATATCCTTCAAGAACTCTTTCTGAGATTTTCTCCAGGAATCTCCCTGGAAATTTCTAACAGCATTCTTCTGGGGATTTCTTCCAGAAATTATTTGGGAGTCTCGTCCAGGGGAGACTTTCTCCAGGAATTCCTCAATAGCTATTCCTATAGCGATTTTGCTCAGGATTTTCTCTGGGGATTTTTCCTATAAGGTCTTCTGAAGGTTTTCACAAGGATTTCCTCCGAGGCTGAGTATTTCTTTCGGGAATTTTCTTCAGAAATTCTTCTGGAGATTTTTTCCAAGAATTCCTCGGTAAATTTTTCATGCTTCATCAAGATCTTCAGATACCACAAAAGATCATAGAAAACTGGTCGCAGTGGTTCATCCCGAATAGAAACAGAAAAAAAAGATCTTCAGATGTCCTCTATAATTCCTCCAGAGCAGTCGGAAATTCTCCAGCAATTTTCTGGAGTTCCTCAAGTAATTTTTAGGAAAAACTACGGAGTTCTACTAGCAATTTGTTTTCAGTTACTTTGAAAAATTCCATACATTTCCTCCGGGAATTCCTCCAAAGTTCCTCAGGCAACTTCTCAAGAGTTTCTCCGGAAATTTCTCAAGACTCCCTGTGGAGTTTCTTCGGAGTTCCTCCAGGAATTCCTAAGCTTTGGCGTTCCACGAACGGCTGATGCAGATAGGCGGCAAATCAAAATGCGTGAATTAATGCTACATCGGCACCTTAGTGATTTAGCAAGTGTGCGCTATTGACTTGTTTCTATATATTTCACTAGCGTTTTCCCACAATCTTCAGCGTATTTCTTTAGCAAATCCACCAGCAGTTCTACTTGTGATTCTATCTAAAGTTTAACAAGGAATTCTTCCAGAGATCGTACCAGGAATTCCTACAAGGATTCTATAAGGAATTTCATCATGAGTTCTTTCAGGAATTTCTTTATAGATTCTGTCAAAATGTCTTCGTGGATTTCATCGGTAGTTCCTTCATAGCTTCGTCAGTTGTTCCTATAGGAATTGTATCAAGATTTCGTTCAGTGATTTAACTAGGAATTCTTGTAAGAATTCATTTAGAAATGCCTTCCAAAAGCTCACCTGGAATTTCTCACGAGATTCCATCAGGAGTTCCTCTAGGGATTCCTTTAAAAAATATTTGAATTATTCCATCAGGAGAACTTCAGAAATTACCATCAGAAGTTATTGTAAAAATTCCACTAGGATTTCCTTCAGTGATTCCACAAGGAACTTTATCAAAATTTCTTCCAGGGATTCCATCAGTAGTTTCTCTAGAAATCAGGAGTTTTGGTACAGAGTTAAATACGAGTTTGCTCAGGAGCGTTTTATAGATTCTTCTGTAAGGGATTTCATCGGGATTTCCTCTCGGAATTCCATCGAAAGATCCTCTAGGGATCCCATCGGAAATTTCTCTAGGGATTCCTTCAAAAGTTCTTCTTAGGATTTCATCAGAAGTTCTTCTAGGGATTCCTTCAGGGATTCCATCAGGAGTTCCTCTAGACATTACATCAGAAGTTCTTTCAGAGATTCCACCTGGAACTCCTCCAGGGATTACATCAGATGTTTTTCTAGCGACTACACCAGGAGTTCTTCTGGGGATTACATCAGGCTTGCTTTTAGAAATTTCATCGGGAGTTCCTCCAGGAATTTCATTAACAGTTCCTGTAGTTCCATCCAAGGATTCTATCAAAAGTTTCTCTATGGATTCCATCAAGACTGCCCCTAAGACTTCCCACCGGAATTTTTCTAGGGATTTCCTCAGTAGTTCCTTAAGGCATTCCGTGAGGAGTTCTTATAGGGAAATTCTTCCTGAAAGTTCTTCTAAGGATTACGTCAGGAGTTCCAATAGAGATCCTGCCTGGAATTCCTACAGGAATTCTTTCAGATGATACTCCAGGGATTTCATCAGGAGTTCCTTCACGGATTTCATCAAGAATTCTTCTAGCAATTCGATCAGAAGAAAAAAACAAAAGTGTTCCATGAGGAGTTCTTCAGAGATTCTACCTGGAATTACTCCAGAGGATCCTATAAGAAGTTCCTCTAGGGGTTCCAACAGGAGATCATCTAGGGATTACATAAGAAATACTCCAATGATTCCATTAGAAGTTCCTTCAATATTAAATCTAGAAATTCCTCCAAAGATTCCATCAGCAGTTTCTCAAGGGATTCCATCAAGATTTCCTTCGGAGATTCCACCAGGAATTCCTCAAGAGATTATATCAGGAGTGCTTCCAAGGAGTTCTTCTAGGGATTCTATTAAGAATTCCATCAGGAATCTTATCAGGAATTCCTTCAGGGATTTCATCGAGAGTTCCTCTAGAGGTATCATCAGAAGTTTTTTAAGAGATTCCACCTGGAATTCCTCTAGAGATTATATCAGGAGTTCCACCAGAAAATGTATCAGGATTTCTTTTGGGAATTCCATTGAAAGTTCCTTCAGAGATTCCATCAGGAGTTCTTTCAGAGATTCCGCCTTGAATTCCTACAGGGGTTCTTTCAGAAGTTCCTCCTGGGATTCCATGAGGAGTGTCTTCGGAGATTGTACCTGGAATTCCTATAGAAATTAGAAACCCTCTCAAGAATTCCATCAGAGTTCTCTGCTTGGAACTTTTTTTAAGGAGTTATGCCAAGATTATCCTGATAATCCAGGACTTTCATCAGGAGTACCTATAAGAATCCCGTCAGGAGTTCCTTCAGAGCTTCCATCAGGAGTTCCTCCAGGGATTACATCAGATTTTCTTTTAGCGAGATTTCTTCTAGGTATTTGATTAGGAGTACCTCCAGGGTTTCCATGAGAAGTGCTTTCAGAGATTCTACCTTGAATTTCTACAGGAATTCTATCAAGTGTTTCCATAGAGATTCCATCAGGGATTTCTTACAGGGATTCCATCGGAAGTTCTTCCATGGAATATTTCTAAGATTTAATTATGAAATCTTTCTGGGATCCCAGCAGAAGTTCTGTCAGGGATGTTTCAGGAATTCCTCTAGGGTTATTCTGGGTTCCATCAGGCTGTTTACTACGGATAACTCCCCGGAGTTTATTAAGAAATTCTACCAGAATTTTCTACCGGGGGTTTCTTTGAAGAACTCTTCAAAGGATTCTTCCAGAAATTATTTAAGGGACTGTTCCCTGAATTTCTCAAGAGATTCCTACCGATTTCTCCCGGAATTAAACAATTTATCAAGAAAACAATCTTAGAATTTCTTAAAAGATTCCTCACAGAATTCCTCCTGGAATATCTCCAAGGATTCTCGGTGGACTCCTCCCGAGATTTTACCATAAATTTCTTATAAAGACTTCAACACCGGAATTTGCCAAGAGATCTCTCATGGGATTCATCAAAGGATTCCTCTCGAAATTTCTTGAAGAATCAATCCCGGAATTCCTCCAGGGATTCCATCAGAAGTTCCTTTAGGGATTTTATCAGTAGTTTCTCCAGAATAGGGTAATGACTGTTTTTTTTTGTTCTCAAACGCTCAAAGTTGGCGGCAGCGACAAAAATTACAGACAACACCTTTCGAACATTCAGTTTCTCCTACCGAGCGGCGACACTGATGTTTGTATTCCACTCACTGATCTCGCTACGCTAAATTCTCAAATTTCTAAAACTTTTAACACAAGCGCATGGAAGAATGGTAGTCGAAGAACTGTCAAAACGTATGGAAAATAATAAAAAAAACGTAAATTGCATGCAATTAGGAAACTGGATCAAAAAGTAGTGATTAGAAATCAAGTGTAAAGGGAATACATAACTTTTTGTGTTTAGTTCATCTTCCGTGGTGCTTTCTTTGCTTCAGGATTTCGTTTTTACTATCATTAAAAACAGACATCTATTGCCTTTTCAGTTTGGAATATCGTCCTATTGCTTGAGGGATTCGGAACTGATCAAGAGATGCCTCCCGAAGTTACTTGAGGAATTGATCACAGAATTCCTCCCGAAATATCTCCTAGGATTCTCGAGGATTGCTCCAGGGATTTCACCAGCTATTTCGTATATGGATTTCACCAGTAATTAGGGAATTCATCAAAATATCCTCCAGTAATTCTATCAGCAGTCAGGAATTCCTACAAGAACTCCTTTTGTAGTTCTACCAGGAATCTCTTCCAAAATTGCGATAGGTTTTCCTCTAAGGATTCCAACTTAAAACTCCGAGATAAATCCTGCAGGGATACTTCTAAGAATTCCACCAGAGGTTCCACGATGAATTTCATATGGAATTTTTCCAGGTTAGCATTTCCTCTAAAGATTTCAACCGAAAGTTCCCCACGTAAATCCTCCAAGGATTCCAAAAGTGGTTCCTCCAAGGATTTCAGCTGAAATTTCTCATAGGGAGTTCTCTAAAAATTCTTCCAGAAACTCCTACAATATGTTTCCAGTGATTTTAATGGGGATTCATAAAATCCTTCATTGGTTCTTCCTTAAATCTTCAAGGGTCCATAAAGCCTCCCCCAAATCAAAGCGATATTTTTACGGCGACATCGACAACAGATCGCTGCAATTTCGCAGGTGGCTGCTTGGGCACGTCAGGAGTTAATCATCAATATTAACCTCCTTTTCCCGAGCAGCCTAGATAGCCGCGTAGTGTCGGTAGCGGTTGTTTTAACTGGCTAAGAATTAACACTACGGACTGTTTGTTCCGGTGGTAAAAGTCCACCTCACAGGTGACCCCTAATTTATGGTGTGATGCGTACCGTGCCTAGAAATGAATGGTTAGGGGGGTCTAAATAAAACCTAACCGCATACGGAGCCTGTGGGGTACCAGGGCGCCCTCCACAGTGTTGAGTCCTTCCTGTGCTACCCGGAGCAATGGTGCAGGTGACCTTGTGTTTCTCCGAGATAATCGGCTGCCCTTCTTCAGTCTCTATCCTGAGGCTTAATAAGGGTGGGATTATGAATATGTTGACATTTAATTTAAATTATCACCTATATGGATTCGCATTATGCGTTTTACACAGTGTATTCTGTGCTCTTTCGCCTTTGGCGACTTTAAATAGATACCGATCTGGTTTTTTCGTTACTGGTCTTTTTCGTGCTGAGATTGCGAAAAGCTTAATCCTGCCTAGTTTGGGTAGTGGCTACGGTTAGGTTAGCTCAGATCAATCTTCAGCATAAAAGAACAGCAACGATCAATCTTTGCAGACTCATGCAAAATGGTGCAGCCCAAGTGGCGCTAGTTCAAGAACCCTACTTTCGTAGAGGGAACTTCTATCTAGGTAACCTTGTGGACCCAGTTTTTGCTACTTTTAGCAAACTTGAAATGGCAAACTCGCGCTCCATGCCCCGCGCATGCGTGCTCGTTAATAAAGCAATCGTTGCTACACTCATTTCTGAGTTAACTACCAGAGATGTATGTGCTGTCACAATCGATGTTTCTGTTGGTGACCTCAACAGGAAATACGTCTATTGTTCGGTATATTTACCACATGATGAACCATCCCCAACGGATGACTTCAAACGAGTTGTCGTACACTGCGTAACAAAAGGCCTTCCGCTGATTGAGGGCAGTGATGCCAATGCTCATCACATCATCTGGGGTAGCTCGGATATCAATTTGAGAGGCTCCAGTCTGATGGAATACTTAAGTAGTACAGACCTTGGATTACTTAACATAGGCAATCGCCCAACCTTCATGGTTTCTAATAGAGAAGAAGTGTTAGACATAACGCTCTGCTCGAATAGAATCAGTCACGAGTTGACGAATTGGCATGTATCAGATGAGGAATCATTATCTGATCATCGCTACAGCAGTTTTGCTACCGGGTACATTCCCAAATCCTGGCGTGATATTACTGTAAAGTTTATCCCAAAAGGAGGACGTGCGTCGTATGAGGAAGCGAAGAGTTTTAGACCAATAAGTCTGACCTCTTTTCTTCTGAAATGTCTGGAACGCATTATCGATTATCACATCCGTGATGTTTATTTGGCAAACATGCCTCTTCATGTGAATCAACATGCTTACCAATCTGGAAAGTCCACTGTGACTCTTTTACACAAAGTTGTATACGATATCGAGAAAGCATTCGCTCAGAAGCAATCGTGCTTGGGTGTTTTCTTGGATATTGAGGGTGCCTTTGATAACGTGTCTTTCGATGCCATATTGGAAGCCGCACGAAACCATGGGCTACCTACAATGATTACCAATTGGATTCATCAAATGCTCAAAAACCGACATCTCTTCTCGACATTGCGTCAAGCAGCGATTCGAAAATTGAGTGTTTGCGGATGCCCCCAAGGAGGAGTCTTGTCACCACTTTTGTGGAATCTCGTAGCAGATACGCTATTGAGGCAACTCAATAATTTGCGGTTTTCCAACTTATGGATTTGCCGACGACTATCTAGCTCTGATAGTTGGTATGTGCATAAGCACCCTATTCGACCTGATGCAAAGTGCTCTTCAGGTAGTCGAGAGTTGATGTCGCCAATATGGCCTTTCGGTTAACCCGAATAAAACATCTATTGTTCTGTTTACGGAAAGACGAAACCGCGATGGAATTCGACCTTTACGTCTTTTGGCACTGAGATTAATGTGACTGATCAAGTAAAGTATGTCGGAGTCATTCTAGATTCCAAACTTTCATGGACACCTCACATTGATTTCAGAGTCAAAAAAGCTTGTATGGCCTTCGGTCAATGCCGGCGAACCTTTGGTAAAACTTGGGGCCTCAAACCCAAATATATCAAATGGATTTACACAACAGTTGTTCGACCAATATTGGCATATGGATGTCTTGTGTGGTGGCAAAAGGGCGAAGTGAGAATAATCCAATCAAAATTGGGCCATCTCCAAAGGATGTGCTTGATGGCGATGTCTGGTGCGTTCTCTACAACTCCCACAGCAGCGCTCGAGGCCCTTTTCGACGTTGCGCCACTACACATATATCTTAAACAAGAAGCACTTTCTTGCTCTTACCGTTTATGGGTACTGGATCTACTGGAGAAAATCCAGTGAATCGTAGATCTACACACACTTCGTTGTTTCCACTTTTGGTGAATTGGGACAAAATTGTCCTTGCTCCAAGTGATCTCACAATTGCTTGTTACTTTCCTTACAGGACATTTACCACACAATTCCCTTCACGGGAAGAGTGGACGTCTGGCTATTTGGAAAGAAGTATATCAAACAATATAGTATGTTACACTGATGGCTCCCTTCTTGAAGGTAGAGCTGGTGCAGGAGTATATTCTCGTGAGCTAAGGCTGAATCAGTTTTACTCACTTGGTAGAAACTGCACCGTTTTTCAGGCGGAAATATTTGCTCTTATGTGTGGAGTGCAATCAGCACTTCAACAGCGCGTAATGGGTAAAGTCATATACTTCTGTTCAGATAGTCAAGCTGCTATAAAAGCTCTCGCTTCGGCCAACTCAAGGTCGAACCTTGTTATCGCATGTCGAACTCAAATTGAGGAACTGAATTCAGTCAACTCTGTACGCCTTGTATGGGTACCTGGCCATTCTTCCATCGTTGGAAATGAATTGGCTGATGAGCTAGCTCGCGATGGAGCATCGCATGACTTCATTGGCCCTGAGCCGGCTATTCCAATTTCGAAGTGCTGGGTGAAGCTTCAGATAAATTCTTGGGCGGCAACTCAGCACAAGCAATATTGGAATAGTTTGGAGTCATGTCGTCAAACATAATTGTACATTACTGAGCCATCTCCAAGGGTGGCGAAGTATTTAACAAATCTGTCAAAGCAGAATTGCAGTCTCTTGGTCAGAGCGTTGACAGGCCACTGCCGACCCAACTATCATATGGCAAATATTCAGCGTGCTGACTCATTTGTGTGTGATAGTTGTGACTCCGATTATGGAACCTCATATCACCTGATATGTAACTGTCCAGTTTTTGCGCAAATGCGATTCCAATTACTTGGTAAACACTTATTAAGTGAAACTGAATACAGAAGCCTGAATCTTCAGGACATCCTGTTATTCTTAACCCGCTGTGGTAATGAGCTATAGGCTCTCTTTACGCTCATGCGTTTTGCAGTGCCCTTTTTAGGGCGCTGTTCGAACCCATTGTGGTATGGAGCTACATGCTCTCATTTCGCTTATGCGATCTTCCCTCTTCAAGGGACCCCACTCCTATTTCCTCCCATCTTTCCCTTCCCTTTCCTCTCCCATCGGGTAGATGATGAAATAGGCTCAAATATGGCGATGGCACAAATCTCCCAACTGGTGGGGAACGTGCCTTTGGAGCCGGCCTTCTGATACCTGATATGTTTCCAGTGATTTTAATGGGGATTCATAAAATCCTTCATTGGTTCTTCCTTAAATCTTCAAGGGTCCATAAAGCCTCCCCCAAATCAAAGCGATATTTTTACGGCGACATCGACAACAGATCGCTGCAATTTCGCAGATGTTTCGCTGCATGCACAGTTGAAAGAGCGTGTCCAAGCTACAGCGACACGATATCGCAGCGATTTTTCGTCACGTCAGTCTAGATGGTTCTAGATTAGGGCGCTTGCAACAACAGAAAAACAAAATCGCCGCGATTGTTTGTCGCTTTCGCTGAAAAAAAAAATCGCTTTGATTGGAAGAGCCTTAAAGAATTTTACACGGTATTTGACCACAATTTTCTATAAAGATTTCATCAGTATTCCTCTCAGAGACATCACCAGTTTCTTTAATTATTTCAACACTAATTTTACGAGAAAGGAGTTTTTCAAGGGATTTTGCCAGGAGTTCTTCCAAGGTTAACACTGGGAATATCACCAGAGTTTCGCCAGAATGTCCATTAGAGAAAATCTACCTGAGTTTTCGCTAGAATTTTTGCCAGAAAATACTCTAATGATTTTACTTAAATTTCCCTTATTAGAATTTATTCAGGGTTATCAGAAATTCCTCCAGGGAATCGACCAAAAAATGTCCAAGAGTCTAAAAGATTTATTTATATGGAAATCACCACTATTTCCACGAGAGAATCTACCAGGAATTCTGCAAAGCGTTGAACTAGAAATTCTTCCTTTTTCTACTCTACTCAACATCATGAAGCTTCTACAAAATTCCAAATTATTATTCTTTCAGGGATTCCACTGGAGGAATAACTAAAGGAATCACTGGAGAAATTCCCAAATAAATCTCTGAAAGAACATTAAAAGCAATCCTAAGGGAGTTCCTTTCAGGGATTCCAAGAAGAATCTTTGAAGGAAAACACTGGAGGAATTTGTAAAAAGAATTTATTGAAGATTCCCCAGAAGAATACCCGGAGGATAAACTGGAGGAACCACTCAAAAGGAAGTCCTGGTGGAATCTCGTGGAGGAAAGTTTTGGTGAATTCTTTTGCAGTATTTCTTGAGAAATCTGACGCCTTCCTGTTGAAATTCTTGGAGGGATCCCTGGAGTAATTTCTGATATATCCTTGGAGAAATTCTAGGTAGAATTTCCTGGAGTAAATTTCTGCATGTATTTTTGTCGGAATTTTTGAAACAGATTCTTGAGGTAATCGTGTAGGAATCCCTGAAGCAAACCCTGTGAAATGTTTTGATTGACTGATGAAGGATTTTCTGGAGGAATCTGTAGAGAAATTCATACGGAAATCACTAGAAGAATCACTGAATGATTTTTGATAGGAGGAATTGCTGGTAGAATTTTTGATGGAATTCTTATTGTAATTTCTTGGGAAAGATTCCTCTCTTTGAAAATAACTAAAGGTATTCCTGGTGGAATCGCAGGAAAAGAATCCTGAAAGCATTTCTTTAGAAATTCCTGAAACTTCAGCGAAGAAATTTTTAAATAAATTTTTGGAGTTTTTTTGGGGTAATTCTTGAAGGAAGCATTGGATGAATCACTGAAGAAATCCCTTGTGGAGAAATCTGTAGAAAAAAAACTAGGAAGATTCTCTGGAGAAATTAATGGGGGAATTTCTGATGGAACTCTTGGTGGAATTTGAGGAAGAATCCTGGAGGAAGTCCGGACAAAAGCCCTGGTGAAATCGCTGGGGGAATTTCTGGTGACGTTTTTTTTAGAATCCCTGGAGAAGATTCTGAAAGAATTTGTAAAGTGATTTCTGGATAATGCGTGATGGAATCCTTGGAACCTACTTCTTAAATAATTGATGTAGAAACTATTTAAGACATTTTTATTACAATCTCTGAAGGATTTCCTGAAGGCAGTCTTGGAGTAAGCCCTGTAGAATTTACTTGATTTTTTTTTTTTGGATTGGTCGTTGATTCCTAAATCTCTAGAAGAATGTTAAGATGAATACCTGAGGGTATTTCTAACGGATACTCCCCGTAGAAATTTCTTGTTGAATCTGTGGATAAATGTGTAGAGTAAATATTACTGGTAGAACCTCAGAAAGAATTTCTGGTAGAATCTCTAGTCTAGTCTGATTATCACTGAAGAAAA
>NW_018735147.1:0-24207 GCF_002204515.2 Aedes aegypti | reverse complement strand
CAAATAAATTACCGAACACATTGTTCATAACAGCAAGCAGTCGGAATAGAATGAGGTCATCATAAAAAAAACAATGAAGTTCATATGATATTCAATGTAATAAATCGATTTATTTTGTATTTCTGTTGCTTTCTGTTGATGAAGGTAAGAGATTAAATACCATCAACGGTCTCTGGTGGGACATTGAAGAACAATCCTGGCTGTTCACTCCTCATGAAGAAACCGGTGCCACCGATCCCGGCATGGGTGGTCATGCTGGTTATTATGATGCTGCAATCCGAAAACGTAAATTGTAATTTATTTCATCTCAAAAATACGGTTTTTTGAAGAAACTCAAAGGTCATACTTACGGAGAACAAGTACTAGACGCTAATCCCGCTTCTGTAGTTTTTTTTTTTTTTGAAAACTTCATTCCCACAAAAACAGAATATTAAATAGTTCCGGATAAAAAATTATTTTACAGTACGTTTCCGGTAAAAAAAATTACCGAACAACGAGAAAAAAAACTAAGTGTGTAGATATACACAATACACATACATACAATAATAATACACGTTCAATTAATAGTTTTATCGCATTTACTAAAAATAACCTTTGAATAGTTTGACATTAAAATGTAGACGCACTGATAGATAACTATTTGAATTGAGGCTACATGCATCGCATCACTTACCAAGATGAATCCTGATCATGTAGCTTTTGAACCCTCCTACTTACAAAACTCCTCCTGTGAAAACCATGGAGATGCAGAGTTGATCTCGGTCTCTAGTAGCAATGGATGCCACACTACAATTCCTTCCTTCCTCGGCGTCGTTATTGACATTACTATAATTGGAGTTCTCGAAATTGTACATTGCAGATGATATGCTACTCCCAAGCTGCATCTGTTGGTTCCCTGTACAACTTTGATTATTTCGGTCAATCACGGAGTAGCAACTACGAATTGTACGGCCATCAATGCTTATGCTTATGCTGCTTAAACCAACTTTTCGTCGATTCAAGAGTTTTTTAATTACTTATCATAGAAAACATTTACAATTAACAACAAAAAAAAAACGACAGCAGAAGCGCCGAACAAACAGAAACGCTTGTATCGGATATATCCAGTATCTATTTTACGGAATGATAAGAGAACCGGAAATATTTAGACTAATAAAAACCAGATGATTGCTCTGTTTATATGGTTACTTAGAAAAACTACTTGTTTTATTGTTTGGTTGTTCTGGTATTTACGCAGTAAACTAGTGCTGAAGGTTATCAGCAAGGTGCAAAATAAAGTATATAATAAATTTTGCGTTATCAGCAAAAACAGCACTACAGCGCCATGTAAATATTTTAATAGTACAACTACCTTATTGGGCGTTTTTTCGAAATAGCATTCCCATCAACAGCGTTTCATAGAATTTTTTTTTTTCCAAATTTCCTCATAAGAAGAGATTGGCATAGGCATATGAATGACATTTTTCAAGTGTCAAATAAGTTTTTTCCTTCTTATCCATGGATCGCATCACCGACCTAAGGTGACTCCCAGAACTTTTTCCCCTGATGATTGTAGAGAATGCAGAGGTATTCTCGGTCTCTAAGAAACAACTATCATTACATATTAAAACATTTTCCTTATCCCAACTGACTGTAAGAAACTTGGCCGGCGCCGCTGTTGATGAATAATATGAGATCTGTTAAAATGTGTACTTCGATATACAATGCATACGAAATAATTCATTGTAACATGGAATCAATAACAAGAACTTACGCAATGTTCTGGAGTCGATTCCGGGACCCCTGGAACATCAATCCGATTATCGCAATCCATATCATGCGACACAATCTTTCAATTTGCATACAGCAAAGGGTTATAAGAAACTTCTCAATTTTCTTTCCAGAGGGAAAAAAAAACAATCATCGGATTGATTTCATTAGGGGCCCTGAATCGGCTCCAAAACATTCTGGAAGTACTTGTGAATGACCCTAAGTTGCTAGACATTACTCATTTGGCATCATATTATACTCCTGGAGAAAAATCTTGAAAATTGATGTGTCGTATGATATGGTTTGCAATCATCGGGTTGATGTCCATTTCCAGGGTTCCGAAATCGGCTCTAGGATATTCCGGAAGTACTTGTAGATGACTCTATGTTGCATACAATTGCTCAATATGCATTGTATTTTTTACTTCTGATACTGCTGATCAAATTTTGGTCCCCAACTGATGCCCCAAGAACCGGTTCCAACGAATCTGGAACTGGTCCAGAATGGTTTCGAAATGAGTTTGAAACGGTTGGAACATTATTATTTATTTAGTTGGTGTTACATCCATTAACTTAAAAAACTTCATTAACGATGTTACGCCAATGTACTCGGTCCATGGCTGTGTCCCTCCAACTTCTATTTTGGCCCACGCTCTCCAGATCTTGTTGCACCTGATCAAGCCTCCTCGCTCGCTGTGCTCCCCGTCTTCTTGTGGCAACCGGATTCGAACGCGAACACCATCTTTGCAGGATTGTTGTCCGGTAATCTTGCAACATGCCCTGCCCAGCGCACCCTTCTGGCTTTCGCAACCTTCTGGATACTGGGTTCGCCGTAGAGCCTAGCAAGCTCGTGGTTCATTCTCCGCCGCCACACACTCCGCCAAAGATGGTCCTAAGCACCCTTCGTTCGAACACTCCATGTGCTTGCAGGTCCTCTTCCAGCATGGTACATGTAAGTTCATAGAGGACCACCGGTCTTATTAGCGTTTTTGTACATGGTACATTTTGGTGCGGGGGTGGAATCTTTCTCGACCGCAGCTTCTTCTGGAGCCCATAGTAGGCGCGACTTCCACTAATGATACGTCTCCGTATGTCACGACTAACGTTGTTCTCAGCCGTTAACAAGGATCCGAGCTGATGAGTTCAACCACCTCAAAAGTATCCCCGTCTATCGTAACACTGCTTCCCAGGACCCAGGCGGGCTCTGTCGCGCTCCGTTCCGCCTATCAGCATGTACTTTGTTTTTTGACGGCATTCGCCACTTTTGTTCGCTTCACGTTTCAGGCGGTTGTACAGGTCCACCGCCGTTCCAAAATGTTCTGCCGACAATATCCATATCATCCGCGAAGCAAACAAATTGACTAGATCTTGTGAAAATCGTACCTTGGTTGTTAAACCCGGCTCTCCACATGACACCTTTTAGCGCCATGGTTGAACAGCAGGCACGAAAGTCCATCACCCTGTCGAAGTCCCCGGCGGGTTTCGAACGAACTGAAATGTTCGCCCGAAATCTTCACGCTATTCTGCACACCGTCCATCGTTGCTCTTATTAGTCTTGTGAGCTTACCGGGAAAGCTGTACTCGTCCATGTTTTTCCATAGCTCTTGGCGGTCGATGCTATCATAAGCCGCTTTAAAATCGATGAACAGGTGATGCGTTGGGACTTGGTATTCACGGCATTTCTGGAGGGTTTGCCGTACAGTGAAGATTTGGTCCGTCGTCGAGCGGCCGTTGATGAAACCAGCTTGATAACTTCCCACAAACTCATTTGCTATTGGTATTAGACGACGGAAGATAATATAAGGCGGCATTCAGGATAGTGATCGCACGATAGTTTTCACATTCCAGTTTGTCGCCCTTCTTGTAGATGGGGCATATGACCCCTTGCTTCCACTCCTCCGGCAGCTGTTCCGTTTCCCAGATTCTGACAATCAGCCGGTGCAGATAGGCGGCCAGGGTTGGAACATACTAATAGTTTATGTTTCAGTTATAAACAGTGTAGTTTTAAGTAGATGAAAAAACCGAATTTAGTACTTTACCATTTAATTCCACTAGAGTTTGTATCCTTTGACAGATACGCGTATTTCGACCTCAACTGTAAGGCCGTCTTCAGTGTCGTGTACTAGACTCGACTTCTAGTCGAGTCTAGTACACGACACTGAAGACGGCCTTACAGTTGAGGTCGAAATACGCGTATCTGTCAAAGGATACAAACTCTAGTGGAATTAAATGGTAAAGTACTAAATTCGGTTTTTTCATCTACTTATAGGTATTCCACTAAAACAGCTCGAAGATTTATTATCAGTGTAGTTTTATTTGATCCGTTCAAAATAATTATGGAAATGTCTCAAATGACATTGGGGTGACAAATGACATAGTGTTTTACAAAACATCCGTATAAATCTGGAACTGACCGTCCAATTGTGATTCCCAGTACAGGTCACGAAACTTGAATAGTGTTGAGGTGTTGTGTCAACATTTTATTGAAATCGGCTTGAAACTATGGAAATTTTAGCCAAAAGATCACGAAAAGTTGGTTGTAAAAATAGGATAGAGACGCAAAGGTTAACAAACTGAGATCTTTCTTTGCCAATCGACCATTTTTGGGTATGTCGTTTGACAGGTACGAAGATACCGCCATACTGAGGGTCGTGAGTTCGAACCCCGCTGGTCGAGGATCTTTTCGAAATGGAATTTTTTTAGATTCCCATGGGGTTGGATGACAAAACGTCGAAAAACATAACGCCAAATCCCAAAATGCCGAATGCCAAAACGTCGAATATACAGAACGTCGAAAAGTAAAAAAATGTAGGACTTTTTTTTCCTTTCGACGTTTTAAAATTTGAAGTTTTGGCATTCGACGTTTTGTCTTTCGACGTTTTGTCTGAACTGAAAAAGATCTGATTTTTTTTATTTAATTTTTATACAGATAATGTTATAGGTTTGATGGTAGTTCAGGCGCTATTCAAGTAAAAGACTTTCACTGCCAAAAAACTATTGAAATCGATTAAGATTTGGAAAAGTATGGTCATTCGTTATTTTTTCCTCGAAAATTTTTTAGTTTTCAATCAAACTTCCTTCCAGTGATGCACTTGAACGCGGTCAGTTTGCGTTCCAGTTCAATTTATTGAACGCAGCGAGCAAGTAGGCTTGAACATTGTGCAGTTCAAAAATATAAACGCGTACTAGCCGAAAATTAAACCTTACAAATTTTGACGATGAAAATGTATGCCAAACCTATGTTTTTGATATGCATAATATCAAAAGCTGTATGTTTTTTCCCTTCATAAAAGTTTACGGCGATTCATTCATTTATTTCCCAAATGAGAGCTCTGATCACGTTCACGTTCAGTTCAAAATGCATCATCTTTCGAAACTTATACGGGTCTATATGTAAAAGCGTAGTCGGGCCTTTCGTTATGATACTTTCAATTGTATTAGTTTTTGCATAAATGTGTGGAAATAATAGTGGGCAAAAGTTGGAACAGCATAACAAAAGTTCGTGTCGTATATTATCTCACGGAAAAACTTGAAACTTGATTGCGACTAACAAAACATATTTTTCCTGGTGTAGAATATTCTGGGTAATATGATGGAATACACTTCGTTTACTGCTAATGGTAGGAACAGCCACCATATTTTCCTTAAATTTGATTTTTTTTATTTGACTCGCAATCAGTTACAACTGTTATTTATTACAGAAAAATTGCATTTTTAGAGCAAAATGGGGCTGTAACTTTCACACGACTTCGGTGAATGAAACTGTCACTATTCGATTCCACGACGTTTTCCATGGAATACGAATTTTAAATGGGTACAGTGTACCCGGTACACATTTTTACAAGATTTAGACTGTTATAGTTTTTTTTTCGGAAATATTGAATATTCCACTAAGCTCGAACTTTTACCACGCCTTACTCTGTTTACTATTTATATATAATGCGTAATACTTCAGCTTGCGAGTTACTTTAGATAAGGCTTAATCAGTCAAAACCAATATATGCGGTTCATTACACCTAATCTAAATAACAAAACCACAACAATTACCTGCAATCGTGACTATGGTGTCAAAGAATCCTGTCCAATAGAATGTCGGCTTGGATTTGGAGAAAATTTTCAACGATTCTGTATCCATTTTTGATCTTTTTCAAACCAACACCGTAAAACAAAACGCGTATCAGCAAACACCCGCGATTTATGATCAATTATTTTCTTAGTCGCATAAAATATGTAGATTCAGAAGAAATTGGAATTTTAAATTAAACCATCTGTATCACTTCACAACCCATTTCTGCACATAAACTGCTAAAAAATGTTCACCGATTGTCCAGAGCAAACTATATTTGCTACTGACTGCTCAACACTTTAGCACGGCGGCAAAACAACTATAGCATTCTTGCTATGAATGCTTATGCAACTTAATCCCTCCTCAAAAAGAAACGCACATGGCTAACAAGCAGAACCGACACTTTGTTCCTAGCAGCATGGGCACTCACTGTTGACAGACCGAACGTAAATTTCGAAAAGTTATGCACTAGCTAATGCAAGTCTACAACGACTAAGTACACCTTCTCTCGCCTGTCGACCGGTTGGCTCGCAATGGAAATTTATACTGAGCCGCTCCAGAAGATGTTCACTCTCCTTTACTAGTCAGCTAGCTATCTCCTGCGACACTCGAATAGGCCACAAGAGGGTTGGGTGCGATAAGCTAAACAGGCTCTAATTGCAAAATGAATCATAATGAGTTGGCATTATTTACACTTCACCGGTGTTATAAATTCTCGCAGAACTTTGAAATGAGCATCTTCCTTTATTCCTAGTATTACATCCCAACTAGGACGGTAATTATTTCTCAGTATAGTACTCGCTTAGTTTTTAAAAATACACCGACACGTTAATGCTTCCAGTGGACAATTTGCCCTTTGAAGGAAGCACCACACTAGACAACGGACTAGCATGCAACGCCTAGTGGCACAGTTGAAAAACCTTCCTGACGCAAAGCTTTCCGGACTGAAGCGGGAATCGAACCCACTCCCCTGACTCGATGCGGCTAAATGTTTGGTAACACTAATCGCAGGACCACGAAGCCCACAGTTGTTAACTGATAGCTTCGTTGCCATTTTTGAGTTCGTATATTGTGCGACTAGTTTGGAGTTAAGTCAATACCAGGACTGAAAGCGAAAAGTAGTACATACTAAAAAGTCAGTTTAGTGACCAAATTTGAGAAAATAGTGGCAGGAAAATCAAAACAATCAATTTAATTTCAGTTCAGTAGTACTGTTGAAAACCAATATTGGAAATTTTTGCTTTAATGTACTCCCAAAATGTCATGATATTGCCTGCAAACTTGTTTGCTGTATAAGTAAAAACATTTATGAATAACTAATTTTTAACCAATTCACAATATTTTCAAAGTTTTAGAAGAATTCTCGCGTATCTTTTCAAAAGGACATGTATTAAATTGAGAGGTTCTTTTTGTTTACTTTCTGTTTAATCAATAGCTATGCCACATTAACATCTTCTGTTGCGTTTTTTTTGTATAAAACGTTAGCCAAGGACATTATTTTTTCGATCTGTAGTGAAACATTTCCTAAAAACATTGATATTGTAAATTTCAGGCGCCCCATAACTATTTATGAATTCAAATTGATAAGAGTTTATGAGTTAGTATAGTATAATTATAGGCATTTCAATGTAAATTCGACGTTATAGGAAGATGAATGAAAACTTGTATTTAAAGAAAAGAACAAAACATTCAAAAGATTCGCTTTAAAAATACCGTGTACCCCCGCTAATTTGAACGGTACCTCATGCAAACCATCGGGGTTCATTTTTAATTTGAACATCTAGTCACCCTAGAAACGTGTTTCTGCCCGAGCAACACACATGTTATAATTGTGTATTATCAACTCATATATGACTAGTTTTGGTCATATATCATTTGATAATACACAATTATAACATGTGTGTTGCTGGGGTGGTTACCTCTTTCACTGTTTTGTTTTGACTCTGCGTTCCGTTCCACAGCGTTCCATCTCACTTCACTCTGGTCCATTAGCTAAATGATGTTTGAACCATTTTTAATCTGAACGATGTGCAAATTAGCGGGGTACAGATTAAAAAGTGTTCAGATTAAATGTGGTCAAACCAACGGGGGTTGTTTTAAACTGCCAACTATGGCTGAACGAACGGCTGACTTAAGCCATAGATTAAACATATGAATCAGTTTTGTACAGGGCGAATTTTGTTTCCGCTCGCAAGTTGCGGGACCTAAGCTGGTTATGAAGTCTGTAAAATGCCGTATTTGCAGCCGCTACATAGCTTTTCACTTCGCAGGAAACGTCATTGTACCATGATAAACGAAATTTTCAACAACTTTAAACATAACCCCATCAAAGCACCGACACCACTAGGCCTACCTCTGTCCCTACCTACAATCATGCCTCCTCCATTGACCTGCGATCGATTCCAATATCATCCGCAAAACCAAGGAGCATGTGCAACCGTGTGATGGAAGTGTCGTTTCTTTGCGCGCCAAATCTCCTAATATCACCCGCGAGTGCAATGTTGAACATAAAATTCGAAAATTCGTCTCCCTCATCAAACGTCTAACGTCACAAGGTCACAGGTTGACACCTCGTCTGCAATCGTACAATTGATTTCGAACCATCCAGTGTATCACGGATCAGCCTTATTAGTTTCGCCGGAAAAACATGTTGACATTATCTGAATAGCGCTAGCACATGACGGCTCACCATACAGAGTGTCCGAAAATTATCCAAACAGCAAAATATGAGAAAGATGATCTCGTATTAAAAACAATAAAAAATCAATATCCATGTATCTTTTTAAATACATCTATAAGTTAGTACAAAATACAACTTTAAATAATTTTGAAATTGTTGTTTCTTACTGAGGTTAGGCAAATTTGGAGGCGTTTTTCCTGAGGGCCGCTAGTCATACTAGAGATGTTTTGTCCCTAAAATCTAAAAGAGATGAATTTAAATATGCTATTATTATTTGAAGTAACTTACAGTTTAGTGGCTTCAAGTTAGACGGGATATAGAAAATTATACGGTTCAAATTCAATGAGTTCTATGGACATTTCTCTGCCGTCATAAAGCTCGAAAAACAGCTCCCTTTAAGACACCTCAAACATTAGGCTTGGTTTCACAAATATTTGAAATCGAAAATGTGTCAAACTTACTGTTCAATAATATAATAGATGAATGTTTTAAAACCATACAAGAATACTGAATTTATTCTGCTTGATTGCATAGAGCCATGCCTTCAAAATATGTACGGATAATTTGCTTACACCCTGTAATAGCATGTCCAATAGAACTTGAAGCTATTGAGAACCAGAGCTACAGGCCAAAAATAAAAATAAAATAAGATTTGAATACTCTTTAAAATGGGTATACACACTACTAGCAACATAGTTGCTCCACCAACAACGTTTTTCCGAGTACAAATTAAATCATGATGAAACTATACGCACGGTAAATGGTGCACCAGCGTGCACGGTAAATGGTCACATAGAACGGTATGAGGCGACCTTAACATGACATTTGTGAACATAGGTTTTGAGACATTTTTTGTTATACATTATTATTTTAGATTTTTTCCTGAATTACGGTATAATTTCACGTTTCGTAGTGGTATTCTAGTTCGCTTTTAATGTATTGGAAAAAAATTTAATTATTTGAAGTGCAGATTTTTCTAAAATGCACGATGAATGGTGCCTTGACTGTATGGTAATGGTTGCTATGATGAGTTATCAATTTTTGCTCTCCAGTTTTCAAAATGACGTTCACGTAAGAGGAGCAGCGTGTCAAAATTTTGCTCGGGCAGCAAGAGAATCCGAAGTTTTCGGACGAAACTTACGTGAGGGCGGATTTTAAGCAGCTTCCTGGACAGGAGTTTTATATCGCATCAGGAAAAGGGAAAGGTGGCTGAAATGTTCAAAACTATCAAACTATCGACATTCCCGGAACAATACCTCGTTCGGGATGTCATATGCACTTGTGGTCTAAATAGTGACATTTTCATAACTACGGGAACCATCAATCAAGAGATCTATGTCTAGGAGTGCCTCGATACACGGCTTCTATCATTCCTGAAGCAACATAATTGACCTGTGCTGTTCTGGCCAGATTTGGCGAGCTGCCACTATGGGAAAAAGGCAATCGAGTGGTACGGTGCGAACAACGTAGTTTTGGTACCCAAAGACCACAACCCTTCCAACAGCCTAGAACTCCGCCCTATCGAACGGTATTGGATTTTGGTCAGATGGAATTTAAAAAAAAACTTTAAATCCAACTGGCGTTTAGCGACGAATAAGATCGACCACTGTGCAAAATTTTATTGAAGGGGTTAACTTGAAGGCACGACAGCTCGGATTTGGCAAACCAAAAGAATAAACAAATATTTTATTCTTTAAATACATTAATCGAGCTACCAAAAATTTATTATGTATTATGAATTTTGACTGAAAGATCCGATTTTTTCGTCGACCAATTTTTGCGCGTTCCAGTCTTTATTATAGAGGACCATCTGCCCAATTTCGAAAATTAACAGCAGTTTCGCAATTGAAGGCTTTTCTATAAAACATTCAAACATTTTATCTAATACAATAAAGCCATTGTATTATATTCTTATTCTAAAATAAAACATCATATTATGGCTTTACATTTTAATTCCATCAAAACTATATTATAGTGTTCAGTGAAGATGTTATGAGTTGATGTGCTTCATACTAGTATCGTATGGATAATTTAATGTACCTTATGTATTTTAGAAGGTATTGTTTAACAAATACAATATGGCCCATAAGAAATGCGAAAATTGTTTGAACGTGAATATCAGACAAGCGTTATTTTCATTGTTTTTGATAGTGAATGTAATTTCTGATTATTGTAGTATTTTCTGACACAACTTCGCTATCCAGGACAATTTTTGTCATATTTTTCTAACTGTCCTAAATAATATAATAAAAGAGTAGTGTTTGATCCGTTGAATCTGTTGCATGCTCCTCTGAGGGCGAGCGGCTGAATCCGGATCAATTGTGTCCGGTTCGCAGTTTTTCGGAAGAAAAAAAAATGAAAACAGTGTGCGGGTGAAAAAAAAAAGAATCGACGCGTCAGTAGTGTTTGATCCATTGAATCTGTTGCATTCTCCTTTTAGGGGAAGCGACGGAATCCGGATTAATTGTGTCCGGTTCGCGGTTTTTCGGAAGAAAACAATCGAAAACAAAGTGGAGTAGTGTTTGATCTTTCGACCTTGACGCTTGCTCCTGCGAGGGCAGGATCGAACATGTCGCGTCGTTTGTTAGAAGTGAAAAAAGTGCGCAGTCCGTTAGTAGTGTTTGAGCTTTAGCCGAGCAAACGAGTGAATCTGAAAGTGGATTGTTGCTGCTCAGTCAAGGATGGCGGATCAATTGGTGAGCTCGTTTCATGGTAATATTTCTAATCTATAAAATATGTATGACTGCACATTCATTCGTTACAATGGTGGGATGTAAATATATTTTTCCAACAAACTATGAATGGTTCGTCACTGTGAGTGTCGACGTAAATTCTGATTCATAAATTATGTATGTTTAACTTTTTTTTTTCAAAACATCCCTTTCTTTTTACCTTTATTTTTGTAATTAAAAAATATTTGAATGGTTCGACACTACAAGTGTAGACATGCGAAAGGTCCACTTTATTCAACAAGCTTTGGATGGTTCACCACTGTAAGTGACGGCATAAGAATAAGAGTGTTGGGAATGTTACATTTAGGTATTTGTTCAAAAAAGTTTGAATGGTTCGTCACCTCAAGTGTCGGCATAATGTTCCTCTACATAGAAATTGCTCATATCAAATGAAAATAACATATTTACATACAAGCATGTTTATATCTCACAAATAATTATTTATCATGGTCTAATCGCTTATCAAAGTGAATCCTGTGACCCAACGATCCTTCCCATTGACAAACATCCCTCCCAGTAACCTTTGTGGAGATGCAGAGGAAAACACGGTCTCCAAATAGCAAAGGTTACACACTAACATTCCTTCCCTCAATCCCACCTGACTGCAAGGACGTGGCCGGCGCCGTTATTGACCATGTATAAATAGAGGCACTGAATTATGCACACTGAAGAAGATTATGGCCAATCACAGCCGAACTTCTAGTTGATTCTTTGTGCATTTTCACTGACTTCGGTCAATCACGGAATAGCAACCATTGATATGTGTAGTCAGTCTAAGCTAAGCTGTCCTAAATAATATAATAAAACAAATAAGTTCAAAGGTTTGGCCCGCCCAAAGCTAGAAACAGCGTTTGATTGTCGTATACTCTGGTGATAAACTTTCCACCTTCAAAAATCACACTTTATTGTTGAAAATTTCAGTTTGTTTGGTATCAGAGGATGGAGGAGTTCTTAGAGAACGTGTTTTTCATGATCACAATAAAATATTTTGCCAGGGTCATAGTTTTGAGGGCATTTGCGGTTTATAGGTTTGATATGCCTTTATTTTTTGTTAAAGTTGAATACAAAATAAATACGGAGGCCTATAACAGATTTATGAGGATGAAATATGTTCCTTCGGTTAGAGACAATATTAACTCATAAGTTTTGAGCAAACGGAGCCGCTTATCACACTTATATGAAGGTTCAATCAAAGCTCTCCAAAATGAGCCGTTTTGTCGAAAATATGTTTAAGTCTCCAATTACCCAGGTATGAACCAATTCTATCATTTGATATGGGCGTATGCTGGCGACAAGGCCTGTGAAGAATCTTACGCCATTGTTGATGTTTTAGAATCTTTCATCACACAGGTATTAAACTCGACATCCGCATGATCGAATTTGAAGGTATGCTTCCAATTCCTCTCTGATAAGGTGACAGTAACAAATAAAAATCATGTCCAAAGCATTAAACTGAGTCTAAATAGATTAAACAATACAAATAATGAATTATATTTATGTTTCATTTACATTTTCTATGTAAAAACTACCATAAAACATGATATGACGATTTTCGCATTTTTTTTTATGGGCCATACTGTAGTAGATAAATATCTCATATCTCCAAATTCCAATTTAAGAAGAGTATCCCGAGCTTTAGTTTTGTCTATCTATCTAAAATTTTGATGCTGCCATGAAGTTGTTCTGGGGATGACCTAATTTTTTCGCAGAATTATTACTCAACGCAATTGAAAATAGTGACTTATTGTCTATGTTCAATCCGCAATGAACATTGACCTAACAGCGATTTCAACCCAGCCTGCGTCAGCATAGTCTTGCTCTATATTTGTACACGTTATAGGGTCCATTCTTAACATTTTTTTTACGTTAGAGGGTGTGGTTAGTCGTTCTTTAGAAAGAACAATTTTACGATCGGGAGGGCGGTTGTAAAATATCTTCACGTTTCACGTCATGAGATTTGTGAATGAGCTCTTATCAGCCATATCTAAGATAGAAACTATAGGAAGGCGTTCTTATCGTTGGTGATTAATCCTCTCTTGCGCTAGTCATTGCGCAAGGGTGATCCACAATTTTACTTTGTCAAAATAATTGGAGGCTGGACTTCCAAATGGTAATTAAGGATGTTACAAACGATGTTAAGTATAATTGATCAATTGCCGTGGAATTGTGCTCAAAGGCTGGATTCCTTAATCTATTTTAATGGGTCCAACCCATTTTTTTTCTTTGCACTAGATGTACAATAATTTTAATATATACGTTCGCCAAAGTTTCCATTTCGCATTCGCATATCATGTGGCAAGCACGATGATACTCTATGCCCAGGAAAGTCAAAAAAAATTTCACCACGAAAAAATCCTAGATCAACCGGGAGTCGAACCCAGAAACCTTCAGCAAGGCTTTGGTTTGTCGCCGCGGACTCTAACTACTCAACGAGGTGTCCACTTAATAAAATAAACAATTCCGAATTGAACTAGAATTACACTTATTAGGTTTTGATTCTCAAGTCCCTTTTTTGAGAACCTTCAGTAACTATTTTCTCAAATCTGATCATTAAAATATTTATGTTTGGTGCCACTACCAGCCCTGTATACTCCAACTTGGACGGTAGTTGTTTCTCAGAATAGTACTCCCTCAGTTATGCACTAATATCTTCGTTGCCATTGTTGAGTTCGTTTATCGTGCGACAAATTTTGAAGATAAGTTTTCAATACCCCACAGTGCTCTAGAGAAAATCCGCAATGAACATTGAGCGGACTGCGATTCCAACCCAGCCTACGTAAGCATGATCTTCTTCATATTCGTACACATTAGGGTCTACTCACAACATTCATAATGCCCAAAAGTGTGGGTGAATGTTTAAAAAAAAAGAAGTTTTTACAACCATCATAACATTTGCGAATGAGCCCTTATCGCCTAACTCTAAAGCAAGCACCTTAGAAAAGTGTGCTTATCGTTTGGTGATTAATCCACTCTTGGCCCCCGTAAACTAAACATGTTTTAACGAAAAAAAAGAACCCAAAATAAACTGGAATCAATATCACAATGAATTTTAATTATGTTATGCTTTCTTACTATTCCTGTCAAATCTGTCAGCCTTCCAATATGAACGAAGTGTTCGCCGTTCCGAAAATGATTTGACAAACCGTTTGGTTTCTTATCACCATCGTTTTGTAATATTTTGACAGCTAAGCATCAATTTAATTATCAGACTGTTCGGTTTTTCTTAACTTCACCGATCGCTCAGCGGTACAGATTTCGGTAAAAAAAAAATAACCAGAATCAGAGATATTTTCTAAGTGTGTATGATTCTTTGTAAAGACATGTTCTAATACCTTAGATTTGAAGTCGTGAGTCATCTTCTTGTCTACAGTCTTCTGGCTTTCTTCATATTTCTTGAATTTATAACTAAAGCAGTGGGGATTTTGGTACATTATGAGAATTTAAACTTAGGATAATTGCATTTGAGGTAGAGTCACTAGTTCAAAACGTTAGAAAGCATGATTTATTTCTAACGGTTATTTTATATGGGAAAAATCTGATTACACTTACCTACTCATTTCAGTCTGTGCAGCCTTTGGCTGAAGACGGTGTAAATTGTCTTTTTTTTTCTTTTTTAAAAGGGATTTTCAAAATGATAATTGGTCTTATCAAATATGTTACGTTATATACCGTTTTTTATGATTCTTGTCTCGGTGCGTCCTATCAGAATGAACTGTAATATGCTCATAATCTCTCGGGTTCTCTTTCTATTCCTGTCGTACGCGAGAGAGCGCGGATCTAAACTTATCGCCTGACCTAAACGCTCGCTTTTGGAGTGCATCGCGATGATACATGTTCGAGAATTCTCATTCTCAAGATCGAACGAATGAAGCTATTCCCTGACCCTTCTTCTTCTTCTTCTTCTTCTTCTTTCTGGCGTTACGTCCCAACTGGGACAGAGCCTGCTTCTCAGATTAGTGTTCTTATGAGCACTTCCACAGTTATTAACTGAGAGCTTTCTTTGCCGATTGACCATTTTTGCATGTGTATATCGTGTGGCAGGTACGAAGATACTCTATGCCCTGGGAATCGAGAAAATTTCCTTTACGAAAAGATCCTCGACCAGCGGGATTCGAACCCACGACCCTCAGCATGGTCATGCTGAATAGCTGCGCGTTTACCGCTTCGGCTATCTGGGCCCCTATTCCCTGACCCATAGGCCGCAATTTGAACGAACGATTTAATGATCGAAACTTATACGGATAAAATGATGTACCGTAAAACGGGGTAACTTTGATAGGCTTTTTCGAAGAAAACTTGAATATTTATGCATGCTGTTTCAAAGAATTATAATTTATGTTTTTAAAAAAAGTACTGGCATCCTAGCTATCGATAACAGTTGATAGATTGCCGAAAGATTTATTTTGAATGGATATATAATTTTTCATATAATCGAAAGTCGGTTTTCTGTGTTGTGGTAACTTCGATAACGGAGCATAAATCGAACAATTTTGAATGAATTACGTAATATTTGTAGGGCATTGCATACCTCTAGGCGTTTAACGTTATATAGAAATTTCTGACTTACATTAAAAAAATGATCCCAGTTTGTGAAAATGCTAAGAGATTTGAGACCATATTCAAGTTCTATGATAACTTAGCTGTCAAAGATAAGTGACCAACTATTAAAAACTACGTCAAATAGTGATCGTAGAACAGATCGTTTCGTTTCGAAATGGTAAAATGGTAACAATTTTTTAATATTCGTATATAAAGCCTCAAATGTTCTCGATTCAAATGAAAACAGCTCTTAACTGAAGTGTCATACTAATATCCTTTAGTTTTGCATTCGTTTTGCTTAACCGATTAACAGAAATTATGATATTTCGGTTTTGTATGTGGTGGGTAACGCACTATCAAAGTTACCCGCATTATCAAAGATACCGTAATCCGGGGTAACATTGATCAGCGGGGTAAAATTGATCGCAATGACCCTCTTTGTAAAAAGCTTGAATCAACATTTATTGATTAAATATTTTCAATGCATGAATGGTGATTCTCTTTCTTCTATTCAATAAATAATAATGTTTTTGCGAAAATTAAGTTGTGTTCATGCGTAAATTTGTCAACTTTTGGAAACAATGATTTTCATGATTATGCATGACACCATCAAACAATCACGTCTCACATAAGTTCTGAATACGATCTGAGCAAGAGAAATGCGGTTGTTACTAAAAATGACATAGCCGAAAACGATTCCGTTGTCAAAACTTTCATAAATATGTTCAAAAAAAGCATAATTCACAAATTACTATAAAGCGTGCAAAATTTTCTTGGGAAATTGTCTACCTTTATGCGTATTCCACAATCCAAGGTGTTTTTAATTTTAAAATAACTCAAAAAGTAAATGACTTGTAAGAGTTTGGCTTTCATATTCGGCTTCAGGGACCATGATTTTAGTAAGAAATGACATTTTCAATAGTACCGAACGATGTTTTCATGGGTGATCAATGTTACCCCATATCAGCTAAATGAAAAAATCACTTAAAACATTTTTTTAAACATGCTTTAAATTTTCAGAAAACAAAAAAAGTACATAGACACGAGCAATGGGTGCCAGTACTTGTTTTAAAAATATAAAATTACCAACACTTGCATTTTCAAATCAAATGTTTAAGAAACATTCAAAAAAATGATCAATGTTACCCCGGATTACGGTACCCGTTTTACGATACTCAAAAGTGAGTTCGTTCCACTCAATTCTGGGGGTTCGTAGGGAGCCGGATCCTATTCTTGGCACTTTTGATTCACTTCGGCAGTGGGGTTTTTTGAAAACTACTGAGCTCATATTTGGCCACAATATGCGTCGTATTGAAGTGCTTCTTATTGCATTGTTTCGGCCGAGAAAAACCCTCCATGCCAAAGTGAATCATGGAAGTGCCCAAGTAGCTCTGCACCCTACGTTGATGGAGTAGAAGTATTGGCTAAGTTCTTTTCACTCAACCGGCAGATCAAATAACTCAACTTCCAGTACTATGCCACTTACTCAAATTTGAGGTAACGCACTAAGGTTCGGTTTTTTGGGTTGCATTCGCTCTCTGACAACAATAGAAGGGGCAAATGAAATAGGGAGAGATAACTAACTCAAAAATAAGATAAAAAATACTCGAATAAGGGTTTTTCCGTTTTCTCCGTGTATAGAACAAAGGCTATGCGCTGCGTCAGACCTAGCTCTACTGTGCAAAATTCTAAACCATTCTGCGGTCCATGTCGTGCATCGCAAGTGGACTAAGTTCTACGACCGAGACCCTTTTCTGGTGCTCATCACTTACCTACAGATGTGTTCAGAATTATAATAGTGAATGCCGGTTTTCATATAAAATTCTCAAACTTGACATTCTCTAACTTTGTTTTTCTATGAGCAATTAGCATGAAATTTTGTCATAGAACTATAAATATGCTCAATTTCATCATCATGAAATTTGAAATTATTCAAAGCACCGCGGTTCACCGGTTAAAAAGTTATGCACCAGGTGAAATCGCCCAGAATAAAAGCAAGTTTATAGATTTGCATCTATATTATGCCAACCAAGTTTTTCAGCAAGAAATTTGTAATCTAGCAAAAGATTTGGCTCCAAAATTCTAACAAAAGGATCCGGAGTACGGTAAGTAGCTGAAACCTAAAGTTGTCAGCCGTGTTATAAATATTTCAACTGAAATGTAGGGGGAGATCCCCCAGTGCCGGACAGCACCCAATACCGGACAAAGTCGAAACATTGAGAAATCATGGTCCAATCAAGATGGTGTATTAGTAGAAAAAAAAAGCTATTATGTAGACTAATGTTTGTGTAGAATAACACATCCTGGAAAAATGCATGCTTTTTTAAAAAAGTAGAAAAGTTTGAAAAATCATAAAAAAAAATTACGTATCCCCTTAATTTTGAGCCTATTCAATAATTATTTTGAATATGAAAAAAATACTTTGGATTCTGCAAGCATGATCGAACATAATCCTAATTTGATAGTGAGGAATGTATTTTATACCATAATTGAACTAAATAGCGCCAAACTACAATTTTGGTTAAGCACCTCCTGTCCCTCAGTTCGGACAGCTTGATTTTTTATATGATATCTTTGTAATTATTGCATCAGTGTCTCAAAATACTTTCATTATTCATGGGTTCCGTCGATCATGGTATCAAACATGCAATAAAATTAAGAAGAATGAACATTCAGAACAACATCGTAAAATGTGCTATTTTTCATCATATATGAAAGAGGTTTTTGATAGGCATCTTGCAAACTAAGAAAAACTCAAATTATTCTTGTAAATGTTGCAAATGCATTTAATTGATAATTATAAACTATTCCTATAGTGTACACATTCAATGATGTTTCAAATTACAGAATTCGAGGCATTTCCAGATGGTGTCCGGTATTGGGTGCAACCTTTCAAGATCGGCCAATTTGGTACTAAATACATCATCAAAATGCAATGTCAAAATTCATATTTATATTTGCGAATTGATTTTTGTACACTATAAAAATGATAATATTTATCATAAATGGGTAACACGAGCCAATAAATCAATATTTTTCGAATTATGAATTTAGTGGCTTAAGTGTCCGGTACAGGGGGATCTCCCCCTAGTGCTTGAGTAGGAGAAATAAAGCACACACTGATCACATTATTATCGGTCAATGCAATTTACCGGAAGACCATTTACCGGATGTACCATTACCGGGAAAACTATTTAACCGGATGTACCATTACCGGAATGCACCATACCGGAAAGCCAAATCTTCCATTTTCGACGACCTTTCATTGATGCAGTACAAATTATGTCAAGGTAACCCATGGACAATTCTCGACTCCCTCGGTTTCAAAAACACTATTTCAATATAATTTCCAAACAGCTATGGACCAATATATTTTCTTCTTGTCGGCGTTACGACTCAACTGGGTCAAAACCTGCTTCTCCGCTATTCTAGGAGCAATTCTACAGTTATTAGCTAGAGGCCTATGTCTACCGACCATTTTTTGCATTCGTTCATAGTTTGACAAGTATGTTAGCTCTAGCTCTGAAACGTTGTCAAACCACGCAGCGAACTGGACTATCGAAATTCATACATTTTTGCCTTATGAAAGGTGGAAACGATTATTGCAATGCGAGCGCTTTATGGTATCGTTCTAGCATCATACCACATCAAGGCGTCGATAGGCGCGTGGTATACGCACGGGCCTACCGATCGCAAGGTTCAAGGTTGCCGCGTAAACGTTTTTTGTTTTCAAAATTTTCGTTTCATAAGGCAAATTTATGAATTTCAACCCGATTCCTTGTGGCGAATTTTTCATAAGGGGTTCTATGTATTTCGATAGTCTATTTGCCTGAGTGAATATGTCAACCAGAAATAATTTTGAACCGGTATTCAATTCTACCAACCTCAGCTTGATCTTTCTGAATAACTTCACTTTGCGTCAACGTATGCCTTAAACTATTAACGAATATCACGATACCAAAATTTGATTGACCATCTAATTTTGTTGGCGACCTAATTAGAAAAGAATCGCCTGATATAGATCGGAAACCATGTCTTCAAGTTTAGGCTAGAAAACTAAACATTATAGGCAAGGACAGAAAGAATGAAAAGATTCTTTTATGTCTGAGACCACTTGGAAGGTACCATAATTATAAATCGAAATAAAAAAAAAGCCTAACAAATAAGGTAGGTTGCATTTGAGTAAATGGAACATCCCAGCATTTAAAAATGTTTGGCGTTTTGATGGTTTTCTTATTCCCTTACGTTGAAATAGATCAGAATCCATTTTCAATATTGTATCAAAATTGAAAAAAAAAACAATTATCTTGCGAGGGAAGCAACATACAACAGTTTAATTCTCATGTCAGCTTTATGGGTTTGGGGAAAACTAAAAAAAAATCAAGACGAAAACTAGGAGTGCCTTGGTGATTTAGAGTAGGGACACTATTCGCCATTGTAACGTCCATCTTTGGAACCTCAATAGATCTACATTTTGCTTTGATTCTGATTGATTGTGCTATTTTCTACGAATGTCATAACTCTGAATGTCTGTACCCCGAATTCAATGTAAGTGTAATAAACAAGAAAGACAATAAGCAATCAAAATAATAAGATATTTGGTCATTTTCGACTAAACACATTTTGCAAAAAATGTCGAGATCTGTGGAACTCGAAAGAACCACCAACCAAATAACCAACCAAGGAAGAAGTGGAAATATTATTAAAAAATTCAAAAATAATGAAAGCTCCTGGCGATGAATTTTCTACATCCTCATCAAGAAACTTCCAGAAAGTAGATTATCATTTTTAGTTGATATATTCAACAAATGTTTTCAATTAGCATATTTTCCTGACAAATGGCAAAATGCTAAGGTTGTTCCAATTTAAACCAGACAAAAAATCCTGCAGAAGCTTCTAGCTATCGTCCAATCAGTTTGCTTTCCTCCATCAGTAAACTTTTTGAAAAGGTTATTTTGAACAGAATGATGGTCCACATCAACGAAAATTCAATTTTTGCCAATGAACAGTTCGGATTCCGCCATGGATATTCGACCACTCATCAACTTTACGTGTAACAAATTGATCCGTTCCAACAAATCTGAAGGCTATTCTACTGGTCTTGCTCTTCTAGACATAGAAAAGCATTCGACAGTGTTTGGCATGAAGGTTTGATCGTAAAAATTAAAAAACTTTAATTTTCCAACATACATTGTTATAATAATTCAAAGTTATCTGATTCAAATAGTACACTTCAGGTTAATTATCAGAAACTCCAGATCTGAAAGACTTCCTGTAAGAGCTGGTGTTCCTCAAGGCAGCATTTTTGGGACCAATATTATACAATATTTTCACATCTGACTTACCTGAGTTACCTCAGGGATGTCAAAAATCTTTGTTTGCGGATGACACAGGCCTCTCCGCCAAAGGACGGAGCCTGCGTGTCATCGGTAGTCGATTGCAAAAAAGTTTGGATATTTTTTCTTCATAGTTGCAAAAATGGAAGATTTCTCCTAATGCTTCCAAAACTCAACTAATAATATTCCCACATAAACCAAAAACTCTTTATTTGAAACCTTCAAGTAGACATGTTGTCACGATGAGAGGGGTTCAGATGAAGTTAAGTATCTAGGGCTCATGCTAGATAAGAATTTAACTTTCAAAAATCAACACAACATGGCTGGCCTGAAAATTTGTATGAATGTCAAAAGCTTGTTCTTAAGACAAAGTTTTGATTTTCTATTAATAAGGGGATAGAGACATTTTACATATTTATTACGTTTGGTTTGAATGCCCTCAATGTGATTTTTGAAAGTTAAATTCTTATCTAGCATGAGTCCTAGATACTTAACTTCATCTGATCAATTTATTGGAACCCCTCTTATCGTGACAACATGTCTACTTGACGGTTTCAAATAAAGAGCTTTTGGTTTATGTGGGAATATTATTAGTTAAGTTTTGGAGGTGTCCGGCCATTTGGCCGAATTAAGAACCAAAAAAAAAATGATTTTTATGATGTGGCCGAACGTCATGTTTGTCGCTTTATAAGTGCTCCAATAGAATAATTAAAACGATCCGTTAATACAGGACGAAGTTGTGAACTCGCGTCAAGACTTGATTCGTTCGTTAGTCTCTGGGTTACCAACGGTATTCTAGGGGAACAAAAAAAGTAGATTGGAGTATCTTGTACCTTTTAATTCCGCCCTGATTGCTTATCTTTGCTATGCTTATGCTGCTAGGTTTTAAAATGATTTTCATCAGACATTTTTCCTTCTTTTGAACATAGGCTATTCTTTGGTTCCATAAATATTGGCAATAATTAAGATTGTTTTTAATTGGGAATTTACCTTCTTTAAATTATCGGCAATTCTTTGTAGTTATGCTGATATAATAATTATTTGCATTACACTCGCTTACATTTTTATAAGAGATTTTTCTTTCTTTTGATCATAGGCAATTCTTTCATATTTGAATATTTTTCGTAGTTTATTGGACGCTCATGAAACATATTTTTTAACGTAAGCTGGGATGTTATTCTTCTCCAAGATTAACTCTCACTGTTTTTCCGTTGTGAAAAGAAGAAGGTTAAACTACTTGTAACTAGAACTATGCATTAATTTACTTAGTACGATTCAAAGCATCAAAGTAAACCAATGCTACAGAAGAATGAATAAGTCGTAAACCATTTCAGTTACTGTCAGAAGCAGACTACAATTGCAATGCGATAACCTCTGCTGGCAGCTATGACCGCTAGCAGAGAAGTAGAATAAAAGCACTTAAGATTTTCTTCTTTCAGCATTGACAGCATGCTAACTGTAGTTCACTATTGTTTTCAATTTCGGCCAAACAGCATTCGGCCAAACGGCATTCGGCCAAATGGCATTCGGCCAAATGACCCTTTCGCCCAAATGGTGTTCGGCCAAATGACCCGGAACCAGTTTTGGAAGCATTAGGAGAAATCTTCTATTTTTGCAAGTATGAAGAAAAAAATATCCAAACTTTTTTGCAATCGACTACAGATGACACGCAGGCTTCGTCCTCTGGCGGAGAGGCCTGGATGACACAGGATTTTTGACATCCCTGAGATAACTCAGGTAAGTCAGAGTTAAAATATTGTATAATATTGGTATCAGAATGCTGCCTTGGGGAACACCAGCTCTTCCGGGAAGTCTTTCAGATCTGGAGTTCTGATAATTAACCTGAAGTGTACGATTTGACAGATAACTTTGAATTATTATAACAATGTATGTTGGAAAATTAAAGTTTTTTAATTTTACGATCAAACCTTCATGCCAAACACTGTCGAATGCTTTTTCTATGTCTAGAAGAGCAAGACTAGTAGAATAGCCTTCATATTTGTTGGAGGGGATCAAATTTGTTACACGTAAAAGTTGATGAGTGGTCGAATATCCATGGCGGAATCCGAACTGTTCATTGGCAAAATTGAATTTTCGTTGATGTGGGCCATCATTCTGTTCAAAATAACATTTTCAAACAGTTTACTGATGGAGGAAAGCAAACTGATTGGACGATAGCTAGAAGCTTCTGCAGGATTTTGTCTGGTTTTAAAATTGGAACAACCTTAGCATTTTGCCATTTGTCAGGAAAATATGCTAATTGAAAACATTTGTTAAATATATCAACTAAATATGATAAGCTACTTTCTGGAAGTTTCTTGATGAGGATGTAGAAAATTCCATCATCGCCAGGAGCTTTCATATTTTTGATTTTTTTTAATAATAGTTCTCACTTCTTCCAAATCAGTCTCACAGGCATTTTCGCAAAGTTCTCTTGATGGAGAATATTTTCGAAATCCTGAGTAATCTGATTTTCAATTGGACTAGTAAGTCCTAAATTAAAATTGTGTGCGCTTTCAAACTGCATAGTAAGTTTTTGAGCTTTTTCGCAATTAGTTGGTAATAATTTGTTTTCCTCTTTCAATGCCGGTATTGGCTTCTGAGGTTGTTTCAAAATTTTAGATAATTTCCAAAGGGCTTAAAATCAGGGTCCAATTGAGAAATTTTATTTTCAATTTTTTTGTTTCTTAATTGTGCAAAACGTTTCTTGATTTATTTCTGCAAATCCTGCCATATAAGTTACATAGCAGGATCGCGACTCGACAAACAAATTGTTGTGTAGTGCGGGATCGATTTTTTTTCTATCTTTATTAACGAGATTTTTAGCCCTGGCTTAGTTCATATCTGGACTAACGGCTTTACTTCGGCTTCCGAAGGAAGTCGTCACTATAGCTTTCACGTCATAAGTGACTTCCTCGGGGATGGGATTCGATCGCCGGTCCTCGGCATCAGAGGCGTGTTTTCTAACCCCTACACCAGGTCTGTCTTTATTTCAGTTGATCATGAGTATTAAAAAGAGCTTTGATACTAGGATGCATAGAATGATATCAATTTTAAAGCTCCTGAAATATTTTCCATGTATACTGGTAGTGTATTTGAAAGCGCC